>NC_056729.1:371902565-371947965 GCF_019279795.1 Protopterus annectens | reverse complement strand
CAAACCCACATACTTCTTACCACATTTCAGGTATGCACATTGTGTGTAGGTGTATAGCTGCACAAGGATGCTAGCTGGTTTGGGTGCACAGGTGTACATGGGTGTGACTTACATACTACAATGAGGCTATTGTGTATTACATCTGCATGCATGGGTTCTGCTTCTGGATATTACACTTAAACATACGCCATCCTGTGTATGCGACAGACACGTTGCTGGGTGTGGGATATGTTTCTATGCACATGTTTGCCTGTGTTTAGGGTATCTTGGTTCCTTCCTGTTCTTATGTCGACACAGCTACCCGGCTATGTACTCTCACTACTGCTTGTGACCATTATGGTTGACACCTTTTCCAATGCCCATAGTGGGACATGTTTTGTGGAAACATCGGATTTTGCAGGACAAGACATACCCACAGCAAGTGGAGTTGACAGAACTTCACTTGTTTGCCATAATATACGCTTATTCTGTTAGCATTTGGGTTCCTTATTCAGTTTCTTATGCCATGTATGTGTTTCATATACAAAATATATGTTTTATGCTACTATTACAGGTATATTGGGAATATTTTGGCAGGGAATCTCAGGTCATTTGCCAGTTTTTCGATTTTTGCGGGACACAACTGTCCAATGAGGGACTGTCCATGGCAAATTGGGACAGCTGGTAACCCTGGTGACCATGCCCATGTCGCTACTGGGGTTGCCACCTTTTCCAGTTGCCAAGGTGGGATATTTTCGGGACTCACATCTGATTTTACAGGCCGACACATACACACGGTCACTATATAGCATAGAACTTCACTTGTTTGCCTAAATAAAAGCTTATTGTTATGGCAGTTTGGTTGCTTATTCTGTTTCTTGTGACATTTAGGTATTTCAGTTACAGAAATAACCAATTCATGCAACCATTACATTAAATAGGGGATATCATTATGTCCTACAATCTTAGCACATTTGCCATTTTTAATATTTTTTATCGGGACACAACTGCCCATAGAGGGACTGCCCCTCGCAAAGTGGGACAGGTGGTAACCTTAGTCACTACTCCTATGTCGGTGCGGCGTGCTGACATGCTGCGGTACACCTTCTCTGGGTATGACCACTGACGGTGCATTGCGGGACAAACGCGGTCTTAAGCGTATCCTTTGCTCCTTGGACGGGTGCACTTAGGGCTTCGTGGGTTGTATTTGCTTCTCCGTTTAGTTGGGACGGGTACTATGTTGCATACTCTACATGCGTTTCATTCTGCACGGGCCCTGGATGCTGCCATTACTATTATGGGCGGACCGTGGCAGTCAGCACATTAGGTTGCTCACCGCCTGCCGGCTTAGCCACGCCTCTGGACGCATCCTACTTGTGCTCGCTCACGTACACTACGCACGTGTCTGTGGTTGCGGCGCGCTCTCATTACTATGCATATGGCGCTACTACGCCGGCTATTCACTGCACCGCCGGCGCAGCCCTTACGCCGGCCTTGCGCCGAGCTTCATGAATCCCGGGGTTGGTTTATTTTATTTTCAAGTCTTCTGAGTCGCTTTTGGATACCATTGAGGCGTGGAACTATCTGTGGCTTGCATCTCCTGGTAAATACAGATGAAATAGATGCATGGTTGCTATTGCTGGTGTTCTTGTTATTATATTACTTGTAGCATTTGCCTATAGAGGTGTGGTTGCCTTTTTGTTGACTGGTTTTATATATATATATATATATGTATATATATATATATATATATATACATATATATATATTATATATATATATATATATATATATAGATATATATATATATATATATATATATAAATATATATATATATATATATATATATATATATATATATATATATATATATACACGTGTGTATAGAGAGAGAGATATATATATATTCTGAGTGAGGCACATGTGTACAGATGTATTGCAACAGGTGCCTGGTGACAAAGGCATGGAGTGAACACCAGTGTTGAAACTGGAGTACCATACCCCATTTCAAATCACGTACACCAGTAACCACCAGATATGTGATTGGCTGCCCACCACTGCATGTGTCAGGGGTGAACAGGGTCATAAACGTGTACAATAGGCCCCCCAATGATAGTCACAGTGGCACACTATTCCTGGAATATCTGTACATGGTATGTGTCAGCAGACATGGTGTGTCAGCTATGGACATATAGGTCAGTGTACCCCTCCACACCACACAATGTCTGCCACGGTATGTACCTCACATGACAGCTACAGATATGGAGAAGGACACAGTGACATGTATGACACTGTGACAATGCAGTCAAACACATTACCAATGCACAGTGACTGACAACACCACAGAGTGCACACATACTACCCACATAGAGGTTACCACTCCTGGATTTACATACTTAAGTCACACCCATGACAGATGTCCAACAACCATAGTAACACCTCACACCATCCACAACCTAAATGACCGCTGTGTGTCGTCCTTGACACCACAGTAGAGAGCACATGGCGGAGGTACAGGTTCCTACCCACAGATAAGACATACCCTGCAATAAACCACACAGCGTTAAGAAGCAAGACTCCCCCTGAGTACATGTCACACATACCCCTGCTGAATGTTAGTCAGATAGGTAATATGCCATATGAGTCACCCTGTGTAACTGCTTGACAGGAACAGGTAACATCACATCACATGTGTCACAAGGGTCAGGGTAGCAGAACAGTATGCTGCTGTAGTCCCAGGGGCAATAGCATATTGTATTGTATTGTATTGTATTGTATTGTATTGTATTGTACTGTATTGTATTGTATTGTGTTGTATTGTATTGGTATGTAGAGGTGCCTCCTTTGTGGATTGGAACCACTGCTGCTGTACGCCAGTATACAGGTACATATCCTGTAGTCAGGCTAGTGCTACCTAGCACTTCTATATGCGGGTTTAGCTCCTCTTGGAGTTCATGTAGCATGCAACCGGGGATACCATCAGGTCCCATTGATGCTGTGTTTTCTGCTTTTCTGAGGGCGGCTCTCACCTGGACATCTGTGATGACAGGGAGGTTACATTCAGCTGGGATAAGTATGTCTTCGTTTGGGGGAGAGGGAGGGGGGAAAATTTCACTGAACCTGTCTGCCACAATGTTGCCAATATCTGTGGGTTCAGTGAATTATTTGTTGTTGTGTACTAACTATGAGCATATTGGAGGGTTTCTGACCAGGTTTCTAACATAACTGAAGAAGGCCTTGTGGTTATCTGTGGTGTCCCCGGTGATTTCCCTCTCAAAGTTGCTCATGGATGTTTGTATGAGAGAACATAGCTCTTTACTAGTGCTGATCAGACATGCCTTCCCTTTATGGAATTATGCTCTGTCTTGCAGTAGCTTTCATCTTTTGTTATACAATCTGTTTATGGCTGGGGTCCACCAGACAGGATGCTTTCCCTTTGTGGAGAGTGTCTTGGTCTTATATGGGATTTCATGATCCATGCATTCTCGGAGATGTCTGTAGAAATCATTTGTGAAGGAGTCAGCATTGTGGGTTGTGGCTTCCACTGGTCCAATGGGCTTAAAGGATACCATCTCAGTCTTAAGAAGTGTAAAGTTTGCGTTTGAAATTTTATGCACTGTAGTCGTTTGTGCTGGTGGTGGAGGTAGGATATGTATATCCAGGGCGATTAGTTTGTGGTCAGATCACAGTAGATGATGATGTTCCCCATACAGTACCTCAATACAAACCCCCAGAGTGAGGAGGTGCTTTGGACCTGAATCAGTGTGCTGACTGCTGGGGTTTGGTAGTATGTTGTATGGAGTGTGCCAGGTAATGTTGCACAGCTGTTGGCTGAGCACTGATACCTGGCCATTTACATGTGTATCCACCAATAGACAGACAGATGCTATATATGGGAGATATGTTGCATCACAACAGTCGAGTAGAATGTGTAGTATGTGTGCCAAATTCTGCTGACATATTTTGCTGATATCATTTTATTTTGTTTTTCAGGACCATGGCTCACCAGCACAATCCGGCATACTCTGCAGCCGAGGATGAGGAAATACACCAGAGCCTGGTGCAGGATTTTGCAATACTCTTTTCCCGTACCAGCCAGAATCAGCAGGAGAGGGCTACACTGTGACAAGACCTGGTCCGTCGGGTAAATGACATAGGCACGCATAATAGGACATATGAGCAGGTACGACATCACTGCAGTGATTTAATCAGAAATGTCCGTCAGCGTGCATTGGATATCCACAGGCAACAGCTTGCCACAGGTGGTGGGGTGGCTACACATCCCCCACTCACCAGACTGGAGGGACTACTCATAAGTGTTGTGGCTCCAGCCCACCAACAACAACAACAGCAGCAGACCTGCATTATGATGGAGGCTGGAGCCATACAGCACCATGACTACGAGTGTGCAGGTAATATGCCATATGTATAGTTGACTGTTGTGTACACTGGTAGTTAATGCATGTGTGAGGTGTGTCCTTGGTTTGTAGCTGTCATCATGGTATTTAATGTGCAAGTGTGATATTCTCAATATCAGCAGCTGACCTGTGAAAGGCAACTGTTGTAATACTGACCTGTATCATACTCAGTAACAATGGCACAGTTGTGCCCACTGACATTAATTTCCTCACTTCTGCAGGTCCCTCCGGTGTAACAGCAATGCAGCCTATCCATGCTGGTGAGTGTGTATTAACAATACCTGCAATAGTCTTGATAGTAATAGTAATATTAGGCTCAATCAGTAGTGCTCTGTGTATGCATGCAGTTGTGTCTGTGTCTGTGTTGATATTTCGCATACTGAGTAGTGTGCAAGTGTGCAAGTGTGCAACTGTGTACATGTGTGCACCTGTGTGCATGTGTGCATGTGTGCATGTGTGCACCTGTGCACGTGTGCACATGTGCATGTGTGCATGTGTGCACGTGTGCACATGTGCATGTGTGCATGTGTGAATCACTGGTAACATTGTGTAGACATTGTAAACTGTGTTTCCTGTTTCCATCCCACAGGTTCTGGTGCTGCTCTGGAGTCATGCAGCAGGGAACCTGAATCAGGTGCCACCGGTAGTGATAATGATGATATCTGTGTAATGGCACAGGAAGGTGTGCCAGGGTCCATCATTGGTCAGCCAATTGACAGTACACAGCTGTCAACCCCATCAATGCGCACAGTCATCCTGCCAATACATTCTTTGTCACCAATGTCCCTAGGTGATGGACAGGATACAGTTGGCATTGACCAGGGTAATGAGGTATCTGTGGCACATGCTTCTCCATACAGCAGCCATGGGCATGGCCCTGAGATGGTACCACACAGACAGATGTCCAGGGGTTCTCGTGGGAGCATCCATGGGCGTACTGTCCCTGTCAGACGTGCCCACAGAGGTCTTACAACCTCAGCTATGTTTCGGGCTGTCATGCAGGCACAGTCACATATGGAACGGTACACCAGACAGGGTCTGAGGGAGCTGACAGCATGTCGCACAGCCATGAGTGACAGTATGCGTGACATTGCGGCTGCCATCCGTAATTTCACCGATGTCATAGACAGACGTTGTGCGGACATATTAGATCAGTTCCACAACTACATGCCCATGATCCAGGGCAATTGTGGACGATTGAGGCATCGACGTGGGCGTATGCCAGCAACAGCAGCAGCTGGCAGTCATCGCAGATGACAACAGGGCCACGGCCGCCTCCATAGTGCCAGCAGCAGCCCCAGCAATGCTGGGTCTGTGCTGTCATCAGACCACCCCAGGAGACCACGTGCACGTGGCTCTGGCCAGGCCCAACAGGGATCTGTGTCCAGTCAACGAACACCTGCTTCTGATGACAGTACCCAGTCTGGATTAGTACTGGATATGGTCCGTAGCACCCCTGCAAGGCACAGGTACTGTGTCCGTGGCCAGAGACACTGATCTGTACGACCTGGCAGGTACAGTCTGTGGCTGTCCACAAACACCGGTATATGGCAGCCATGAGGTGGAACTGTGTGCATCCATACACACATGCAAATTGACAACACCTAGGGCTACCGCATACACGCACACACTGCATCAACATTGCCCCACCTTGTACTGCTGTCCCTAACCAACACACATACACATACATGTCAATTGGTGGTATCAGTGGCAGACTCAGGCATACCAAGTTCACACCCTGTGCATATGATGAAACTGTGCCACCTCCTGCAATCTGTAACATCAGTGCAGGTACAGGTTAACATGTTGCTGATGCACAGGGTGACTACATAGATGTGTAGTAATAGTATCATGTTGTTAACAGTACAGTGTGCTGATATAATTGTGGGTATATCCCAGCATGCCTGATGCAGTAAGGGTATGATTGTCTTGTGCTGTTCTACACCCATGGTAAGTACCATAGTGTATCATCTGCACATGTTTGCATACTGGTGGTAAAGATGTCAACAGAAGGCCACATACATAGGTAGCACAGGGGATAAGGTAATGAAAGTATTGATACGCACTGATGGACATGTAAACTGAAAGTGGCATGTTTCCCACACTGGACTCTGCAATGCGGATGTTTGAGAATGTTGATATGTGTGCAGTACTACACGACTGGTACAGGACACACAGGAGCACCCTAGCACTGCAAGCTCACACCTCATACCATGCTAGACAGCCCCCAACACACAAAACTAACTTTCACAGGAGGGAGAGTCCCCATAAATGTTAGGGATACTGTGGTGGCAGGACAGGTAGCATACATCCTACTAAGTATGGAACCACTGAGTGAAGGCTCAGTGTCTGTTATTTGACATGTGTATTAGTGCAGGTATGAGCACCTGGCTTTCAGTCCGGTTATTGTACATCCTGACAGTACATGGTCTGTACACTTGTGTGCGCTGAGACTGGACCCTGGCCATCTGACCTGTGTATTTCCATGTACATGTGTATAGTGCCTGCATATTTGCACTGTTACCTACTGGAAGTGGTATATCTTGTTTGTTGTACAATGGACTACATGCAGCCCTGCTTACTGTAGCTTTGTTTGCATGCATGTTTGCTTGCAGTCACCCTGGAACACTGATTCCACCTGCAATGCAGATTTACGGTGCTTCTATGGATTCCTAGTGACATCTGCATAGCTTACTATATGTATGTCCATGTCTCACTTGACAGAACGTCACTGTTTGTCCTGTTCACATGTACGTTGCCTGTGACACATTGCATATGACTTACCTGGCATTTGACCACGTGAGCAGTCATATATGCCAGCGCTAACTAATCACAGGCATTACATCCTTGCATACTCACCTTCTGTACCTTGTTCCCCATTGGCCCTATGTGCTGTTAATCACAATGGCAATCACAATACTAAGGTAGCATGTGCAAAGGTCACTTGTCAGTCACCTCTATGGTACAGTTGTGGAATATGTGAGTCATGTGGCAATGTCACAGCTGCCACATGTACACAGTCAACCCTCTCCCCTACCCATGAACGTACAACACATGTGTGAGATGCAACCACATAGCCAAACTGGGGACTAAGCACTCTGAACCCAGTACTGGCATAACCTGTCAGGTGGCATGAAATACTACAGTGACTACAATACCAGTCTGATGTAGACCTACACTGACAGCAATCCAAACACATGAACACACAGGGGCATTCTTGGAGCCTCAGAATAGCATCCTGCCTGAGCAGCAGACACCTCTGCAGCTGGCACACAGGCATACGTTAAGCTGGAACACAGCACGTGCAACACATAGCACACAAATCCTGTGTGCCAAACAGTCACAGCCTGTACGGCTAGACAACACACCTGCTACAGTTGTGTTAGGGACCTTTATTGTCCGGTACACTGAGGTCCCGCTCACCAGGCTGGACAAGGTGAAGGTCACAGTGATATGCCCGTGGGGCACTATGGTCCACCACATAACACAAGCATACAGGTCAGTCAGAGGCATGGACACATATGACTCAGTCATTGTCCGTGCCACTATGGCTGACCTGTGATGTACCTCCCTGGACTACATGATAGGGAACATAGAAGGGCTCTCTGAGCATGTTGCACAGGCTGGTATGACCCTGACCTTGGTTGTCATCATACCCTCACCAAGAATGCTGAAGTATTACTGAATACTGATGAATTACTGTAGCTACAACACTCTAGCTGAAAGGTTCCTAGCATGTAGTCACTGCATTGCTATGGAACAACTTGTTACCACTCCCACAACAGGTGAAAACATGCAGCACCTGTTCATCAACAACATGTAGACTATATGCCCCAGACCAGATGTGTATCCCTCACTGCTAGGATGATATCATATACAACTCACACTGTATATACATATAGCACATGCAGCATCCGCACAGAATACCACAGTCATAATGTTATCCAGTGCAAATACCATGTATTCACATGTGGCAGGCATCAGACATGGGAACTATTGAAGGTCACAGGTATATATGTTTATTTGGCACACAAATACAGCATATATGTGCATTGCCATTACTGGTTTAATCGATGTCATGCATTATTGTGAACAACAACCCACACACATGGGCATTCTGTGCGACAAAAACACACATGGAATTTGTGGAATTCAAAGACATAACTAACTGTGCTATGACAGTAGTGATAGATGCAGTAGCAGAGCATGCTATTTGCATTACTGGGAGATTTGCCCTCTTCTGCTGTACTTGTAGGGTGCTGACATCATCTCTGTTTAGAGACTGGAATATGCAGCAGCTGGTGTGTTGTACTGGTTTCCAAAAGGGTCAGCTCTCTCACACATGTAATTGCACACACCCTACTTCAACCCCCCCCACACACACACACACTTGCTATTTGTAGGATTCAAATCCCTACCTAACTATGTTATGACCCTAGTACGAGACGCAGTAGCTGAGCATGCTATTTGCATTACTGGGAGGTTTTTCTTCTCCGGCTGTACTTATAGGGTGCTGACATCATCAGTGTTTAGAAAGAGGAATGTGCATCATCTAGTGTGTTCTCCTAGTTACCAAAAGGGACATTTTTTTCATACAGAATTGCACACACACTAATCCCCCTCCACACTCACTGAGCATTTTCAGGATTCAAATCCCTACCTAATTATGTTATGACACTCGAGACGGATGCATTAGCAGAGCACGCTATTCGCATTACTGGGAGGTTTTCCTTCTCCGGTTGTACTTATAGGGTGCTGACATCATCAGTGTTTAGAAAGAGGAATGTGCATCCTGTAGTGTGTTCTCCTAGTTGCCAAAAGGGACATTTCTCTCACACAGAATTGCACACACACTAACCCCCCTCACCCAAACACACACACTGCGCATTTGTAGAATTCAAACCCCTACCTAACTACATTATGACACTCGAGACGGACGCATTAGCAGAGCGCGCTATTTGCATTATTGGGAGGTTTCCCTTCTCCGGCTGTACTTATAGGGTGCTGACATCATCAGTGTTTAGAAAGAGGAATGTGCATCCTGTAGTGTGTTCTCCTAGTTGCCAAAAGGGACATTTTTCTCACACAGAATTGCACACACACTAATCCCCTTCACCCAAACACACACACTAAGCATTGGCAGGATTCAAACCCCTACCTAACTATGTTATGATAATCGAGACGGATGCATTAGTAGAGCATGCTATTCGCATTATTGGGAGGTTTTGCTTCTCCTGCTGTACTTATAGGGTGCTGACATCATCAGTGTTTAGAAAGGGGAATGTGCATCCTGTAGTGTGTTCTCCTAGTTGCCAAAAGGGACATTTCTCTCACACAGATTTGCACACACACTTACCTCTCTCACCCACACTGAGCATTTGCAGGATTCAAACCCCTACCTAACTACATTATGACACTTGAGGGAAACGCATTAGCAGAGTGCACTATCCGAATTACTGGGCATCTGTTCTGCACCTGCAGTATTTATAGGGTGCTGACATCATTATTTATACAGAGGTATGTACATCTATTACTACCTGTCAGGTGGGGGATAGCATATATATGCATTTGCAGCCACCTACTTCAGGGTCAGATATGCACATCAGCACTGGCAGGTTATGTTTTATACCATGCTTCGTGACCACAGGACCTGTAACACACAACACAACCAGTTCAGACCACCCCTCCCACATCCAGGACACACACTTTGCTTCTCTGGGAACAGTGACAAGATATGAAGGTGTTCACATACACCATTCCAGTTGTTAATGTCAGGTACATGTATATTGTGTGTGGGAACTACTCAGGCCTCTACAACATTACCCTACAGCCACTACAATTTGTGAGTCCATGTGCTATGGCAGGACCACTCACCACACCCACAAGGGGGAATACATATTGCACCTGACCATCTGCAACATGGGTACTCACTGTTCCACACCAGAGGTAGACCACCATTGTTGATATATGACCATACCCACCTTTCCCTGGACATCCATATCCCATCCCCACCCCCAGGCAAGGTTGTCACTGCAAACAAAGTGTATTTATCAAAAGCAGACTTTCCACTTGTGAAGACTGGGGTGGAAGACTTCAAAGAACCCATGATGGGGGAGTATACAGGCCACTCTGCATAATCCTTGACAATTGCATTCTATGAGCATGTGGAAGGTTTGCATTGATCATGTTATCCCAAATATACCCATGACTCCTCCACAACAGGACACCTGTCAGGTGTACACCAGCCATATATGAGCTGTCCAACAGATGGAGTGAGCTACTACATTGCAGAGCAGTAGCCCACAGAGGGAGGACATCTCTGAACAGTACTGGCATGACACTTCAATCCCTCATAATCATCATGACAAAGTGTTGACAGTGAAATTGTTCAGACACTGCAGATAAGGCTCCCCTCAGTCTGCTATTGATGCCCACTTACTGTTAGAGGTCCTCACCAACCCTCTTCCAGCAAACACCAGCCACATGGATGTGGCATAGCGAATTCAACCCCTGGGATCTCCACTGTGTCCCTGCTTGACGGAGGCACAGCACACTAGCCTCAAATGGTGCCTTATGTGACCTACTTTACAGTGGCACAGTAGCCTACTGTACTGGGGAGGCAGACGCCAAGCACACTCTGGCTAAGCTTTCATTCCCTAGGGCAAACAGCCTAGTATTGACCTCTACACCCATATGTTTAATTGTCAGATGCACAATATTTGTTGTTGATAGACCGTTTGCAGGTCTTTATTAGCATAGCATTACCTGTTTCTATGAACAACTTGTGTATCTGTGGAAGATGTTTGAATATGAGAGGGATCCACTATATCACTTATGTCTCTGTAGTCATTTAACTGTGTGCACTGGGCAGATTGCTGTAATGTGGTTGGTTCCTGGAATAACACGTACAAATACCAGATATGTGTGGCCATCTGCTAAACTGAGATATGGCCTAAGTGTGTGAGCATGCCCAGTTCAGGCTTTCCATGGCATGTTGTCTTACATATGTCTCATTTATCAAAGTGTGCGAGCATGCCCAGTGTGAGCTTTCCATATGTTGAACTCTGCAGTCCACCACATTTGTGGATGAGTGTGAACTTCAACAATATCTCACGTTTATGGTTGTGTGTTGGGTGCCATGTTGTGTACTTACTGGCCAACTGCTTTGTGTCTGAACACAACAGGGATTATACTGTGCCTGCAGGGTTTGCATGGGATACTTTGGATACAGTTGTCAGCATCCTTTCATACTGACCAAACACTGTAGTACCGTATAGTGTACTGGTTCAGTACTTTCACTGTGGTGGACAGTATCCTGGGCTTTAGTCCTATCACTGCTTTAAATTTTCATAGTGAGCACAACAGACTGGTTAGAGGCCAGTTGTGCACATATGACCATGTTGCATTATGTTCAGATATGGACTACTTAAACCAGGCTTGTCCAACATTGGTAGTGTATTCCACAACATAGGTTGACATTGGCAAACACTAGCGATGTGCCCTAGGCCATTTCTAATGCTAGTCAGAGAGTGTGTTTGTCCTTCGACACACATTGTAACTGGAGTTTGCCATGACATATGTCATGGTTAGTATACTGTGCCTCCATCTACCCGTGACATAACAGTGATACCCAGGGTAAACCTACCATCTCCCATCCACTCATCAAGATTCCTCTTGAGGAGAGTCGATGAGTGACTCTCTGGCTAACTTGTACTGGGAGTTTAATCAAGAGTGGGGGTGGCTTCTGTGTTATGGATCAATCACTACAGCATGTCCTATGTATGTCAGTGCTGGGGTTCAGGTCTCTCATGTGCATAGCTCACTGCCATTCAGATTGTACAAGGTGCAGCATGTTCATTGATTCCAGCTTGGACATGGCTTTATACATCAAGCACAGCTTGCCTCTGGGTGGGCAGTATGGCACTGTGTGGAACTGCAGTTTGTTTAATCAGGCAACACATGGCATCTGTTCAAGCTCTTTGATACTCCTGGTGAGGTACTTTTGGGGTCTTTCCAGTTGATGGAGGTGTCTGCTGAGGTACATCCCACAGGGGCCATTGTAGTCCATTGTGAGGCTGATGAAGGATGACTGCAGAGCCACAATGACCTCCCCTGATCTAGATTTGACTACCTTCATGATTAGGTGGGTATATGGTATGTTTCTGTAACCACTACAGCCACATGCTTGTCCAATGCAAGATATCTATCAACTTGTGTCTCCAGGTCTCTTATTACATCTTAAGTACTTAATGGGTTAACACCTATGTGGTAATTGGTGGGCACGTACTGTATATCCACAGGGGTTGACTATACACTTTTCTGCAATTAGCTTGCTGACATGGCTATGGCACCAGTTGTCTGTTTCTATGTGGCCTTTTTGTGGGATGCTCGTGTCAGCTGGAGGGTCAGATATGGTGGCCAGTTTGTAGTCCTCTGCAAACTTGTTCAGACACAGTCCTTCCATGTTGGCCTGTACCTATGGGACATATATACCAAACAAGGGAAGTCCCAGGACCGAGCCTTGTGGGATGCCAGTTGTATCTGGTTTGTAGTCTGACATGGCTGCAGCATTTCTGACCATGTCAGTTCTGTCCTTGGTCTGGTTTGCAACCCCTCTACTGACATAGGGGTTTATATTTAAGCTGGTGAGCTTATCTATAATGAACACGTGGGGTATTGTATGGAAGCCTTTTGCAAGGTCCAGCTAGGCTGTGTGGACCACATTCCTCTCATCAATGGCATTAATGACTGTTTCAAATGAGTCAAACATGTTTAAGGGGCAGGATCTGCACTTAAGAAAGCCACACTGGGTAGGGTCCAGTGTCAGTAGGTCCCCAATATCTTTATGTCTGAGGTACATGCTGATCCTTTCCATAGCTTTGCAGACCAAGCCTGTCAGGATTCTGGGGTGGCAGTTTGCAGTATCCATTCAGGCAACACCTTTGTGGAGAAGGACCACTGTTGTTGTACACTGCTCTTTGGGTACATATCCTGTGTTAAGGCTGACATTGAGCAGTAGTGTTATTTGGCGTTCCATTCTTCTTGGAGTCCATGTTGGACTCAGCTCAGGACACCATCTCGTGCCATTGATGCTGTGTGTTTTGCTTTGTAGATGCTGGCTGTTACCTCAGCATCTGCAATGTCAGGGGGCCATCACTCTGCTGGGATAGATATTTTGCATTTTGCGGGGGGGGGGGGTTGCACTGCACCTGTCAGGTTGGATGTTGGCAATATGTGTGTGTGTTTGGTATGTTGTTTGTAATATTTGAGTGATTCAGAGCATATCTGTGAATTCCCAACAAGGTTCCTACCATCAGTTAAGAAAGCCTTGTGATTATCCTTAGTGTCCTGTACAATTTGTATCTTCATAGGTTCATAGGTTCATACTAGGCTATCTGCCCTAGGGCATTTATAAGCCTAGCCAGAGTGTGTGTGGCTTTCGCCACCCCTTGCTATGTGAATATTATGGCCATTTAGGATTTACTTTACTGTGCCTCTGTCTGGACGTGACACAGTGAAGACTCCCAGTGTACATCTTTGATCACCCATCCACTTGGCAAGATTCCTGTTGGAGAGAGTCGGTGCGGGGATTCCGTTCCAGGGTGTAGGGAGCCTCTGGGTTATGTATCTGTCCCTCCAGCACATCCTATTTCATTATGTGTTGAGGTTGACATCTCTCTCTCTCACAGCTCCGATGGATTTGGGTTTTCTGGGATGGAGCATGTCCATTAATCCTGTGTTGGACATGGCCTTGTACAACAGGCATACAATGCCTCTGCGTAGGCAGTATGTGACTGCATACAGCTGGAGTGTCTACAGCCAAGCAGCATATGACATATATTTGAGACCCTTTATCCTCTTGGTGAGGTACCTTTGAGATCTTTCTAACTGCTGCAGGTGTCGGGTAAGGTACATCCCAAATGAGGCATTGTACTAACTTATGGGCCTGATAAGAGAACAGTATAGGGGCACAATGACCTCTGTTGACGTAGATGTGAATCCTTTCATGATAAGGTGGCCAATATAGATGGTATTCCTAGCCACGTTGGTAATGTGAGTGTCACATGACAGGTTACTGTCCACTTGTGTCCCTAGGTCCCTGATTATTCCTTCCATACATAATGGATTACCGCCTATGTGGTAATTTGTGAGTACCTTGTTTGGTATTTGGTGAGACATTCATACTGTCCAGTGTCTTAAGGAAGGCTGAGTGGGGTTCCTGTGTGTGAGAGTGTGGTCTGTAGCATGCTACAGACTGTACAGCAGTTTTGCTTACGGTTAGTTGCACATGGGTGGTCTCCGATGCTTCGTGCATTGTCAGTTACTGGACATGTGGGTATCTTTGCTGAATATGGATACTCCCCCTCCTTTTATGGTTTGGTCCAGGTTTTGGGGCCATAACGCATGATATGAGGTATAACCTGGTAGTGCCGGTGTGCTCTCAGGAGCCTTGCTGCAGGTTTCTGTCACTGCACGGACATCGATGTTCTGCATACTGGAGAGGGCCTCGGGAGCATACATGTTGAGGTTTAGATGCCTGGCATTGGGCAGCATTACCCTTATGTTTTTCTCCACTTATGTTTTCTAGGGAGGTGGGTTAGTCTTTTCAGCCTTGCCTACAAAAGGCTCTATGGAGGTGGCAAGAGCCTTAGCCAATATCCAGATGCCCAGGGGTAACAGGTGCAAACCATCCCTGGCAAAGCAGCGTGGCTTGTCAAGCATGAAATCCCAAGCAGACAGACATTAGATCCCCTTGAAATGACACCAGTAATTGTGCCACTTGTTAAAGCTGATCATTCTGTGTTTGTACTGTGGCATCATTCTTGGTGAGGGTAGGATGCTGCACAAGGTCAGTGTCATACTGGCCTGGACTACATTATCGGAGAGCTCATCTATGTCTCTTTTCATGTAGTCCGGGGAGGTACATCTCAGGTCATTCACACCAGCATGGACAATGACTACATCATATTTGTACTTGCTTTGGGGTGAACTGCGTACTTGTGTTATGTGGCGTATTGTAGCAGCCTACAGGAAGCTTACTGTACCCTTTCCCTTGTTCAGTCTGGTGAGCGGGACAGCAGTGTGTCTGACTATGGAGTCACCTATTACAACTGTATCAGGCATGTTGTTTCTCCTTCTGGCCTGTGACTGTTTGGCACACCAGCTTTGTGTACTATGTGTTGCACGTGCTATGTTTGGAGGTAGTGGTTGCTTGGGTGTCTGCTTTGGAGGCCTCTGTTGATGTGGTGTGTTTGTAATTAGAGCCTCCGGGAATGTTTTTCTGTGTTTATGTCTTTGGTTTGCAGTTGTGATAGGTCTATGTGAGACTGGGTTTGTGGTGTGTGTGTGGTTACCTTCTCCTCCTGACTAGTTTTGACAGTACTGAGTTGAGAGATCTCAGCCTCCCGTTTGGAAAAATGGTTGCATCTCTCACATATATTTGTATTTCTTGGGGGGAGGAGAGGGTTGTCTGTGTACATGGGGCAGGTGTAACATTGCCTCAAGATTCACAGATTCAACTTGTTGTAAAGTACAGTTTTGTACCTACCATAAATGTAGATGTTCGAAGATCCACATTGCTGCAGTCCTTACATATGGGTAGTCCGCTGTCCTCGGTCGGCCCGAATACCAAAGTATAAGGCTGACGTCGGTCAAGGCGCTTAGAACTGACATCAGAACGTCAGGGTACAAAAGCGCATGACCGACTTCATATCCTCAGTCTTTTCTTGCCCCAGATGTCAGAAGGCCCTAAAAAGAAAGGCCAAAATCAAAAGACAGCAAAAAAACAACCAACCACCCCTGCACTAATCCTATTTACAATATTTACAATATTCACAACCCAAACCACACAACCGCCTCTAACTACAGAGAGGAAGGAGGGAGGGTAAATTGGACTGCAGCAATGTGGATCTTCGAACATCTACATTTATGGTAGGTACAAAACTGTACTATGTTCTTCATCTCACATTGCTGCAGTCCTTACATATGGGTAGAATCCCAAAGCAGAGGTAAGGGAGGATGGCAAAACTACAAAGCATTAGGAGCTGCCAAAATGCCCTGTAAAATTGCAGTGGCAAAACCAGCCCTAGATTTAGAGTAAAGTGGAAGGTGGTAATGCTTAGAGAAAGTATGCACTGAACTCCAAGTAGCTGCCTCCAAAATATCTTTAGTTGCCACCCCCCTTAAAAAGCTGTAGAAGTGGCAGTAGCCCTAGTGGAATGAGGCCTAATCCCAGCTGGAATCTCCTTACCATGATGGGAATAACAGAAAGCAATACAAAACCCAATCCACTTAGAAATAGTTTGTTTTGAAACAGGCTTGCCCTGAGAACCCAAAGCAAATGAAACAAATAACTGCTGAGACTGCCTGAACCCTTTAGTTCTGCTCAAATAATATCGCAACTGCCTGTGTATATCCAAAGTGTGCAAAATCTTTTCCCCTTTATGTTGGGGTTTGCATAAAAAGTAGGCAAATGAATAGTTTGGTTTAAAGCCACACTAGAAACCACTTTAGGCATAAAGGAAGGATTAGTACGCAAAGATACCCTATCCTTATGGAAAATTAAGAAAGGCTCAACTGCCATAAGGGCCTGTAATTCAGAAACCCTTCTCGCAGAGGTAACGGCCAACAAAAAAGCAGTCTTCCATGATAAATATTTCAACTCGGCAGTAGCTGCAGGCTCAAAAGGTTGTAGAGTGAGTTTCTCCAACACAAAATTGAGATCCCAAGCAGGAGTAGGAGCTCTCGTGGGGTCTTATATTCTTTGCCCCTCTAAGGAATTGCTTAAACAAAGGATGAGAAAACAATGGTGGGTCACAGTCATAGTGAGCAGAAATTGCTGCAGCATGAACCTTAATAGAGGAGAAGGACAAACCTTTGTCCAGTAACTCAGTAAGATATTGAAGAGCCACACTTAAATTAGGCTTAGAAACATCAAATTCCTTTGCTGTACTCCAAAATAAAAATCTCCTCCATTTATTTGCGTACACTTTCCTTGTACTAGGCCTTCTGGCCTCCAAAATAACATTCAAAACTTGCTGTGGAAGCTGAGACCCTCCAGGGTTTAAAACAGAATATGCCAGGCTGTTAGATGTAGAGAGTGAAGTTTGACATTGAGTAAATGACTGTTCTCCTGAGACAGCAGGTGTGGAATCGAAGGCAAAGGCCATGGAGGCTCCCGTACCAGACTTTTCAGTAATGGGTACCAGTGCTGTCAAGGCCAATCTGGAGCTATTAAAATCATCTTTGGCTTGTCCTGTCTGACCTTCAGGAGTACCTTTGGGAGGAGAGGCAGAAGTGGAAAGGCATACACATGAAGATTGCTCCAATTGAATGAGAGAGCATCCACTTTCCAAGCTGTGGGATGAAACCTTTTTGTGCAAAACTTTGGCAGCTGGTAGTTTAGTGGAGAAGCGAACAGATCTATGTCTGGAGTTCCCCATAACACTGTCAATTTCTGAAATACATGAGGATCCAATTTCCACTCGTGGGGATCCATAATTTGTCTGCTCAACACATCTGCTAAGGAGTTCTGTGCTCGGCAGAAACCTTGCCTGAAGATTTAGCTGTAAACTGAGAGCAGTCTCCCACAAAATCATTGCTTGTCTGCATAGAGGATAAGAATGCGTTCCCCCTTGCTTGTTGATGTACCACATGACAGTTGTGTTGTCTGTTAGAACCAACACCTGCCCTGGAAGAAGTAAATCCTTGAAAGCTATTAATGCAAATTGGACTGCTAACATCTCCTTCAAGTTGATATGCAGATGTTGAAGTCTGGCAGGCCACGTGTCTTGTACCCACTTTCCATTTAGATGAGCTCCCCAAGCTTTGTCTGAGGCATCTGTCGTTAGAATCTGACTCGCCTCTGGCCGGGTCACAGAGAGTCCCTTGTTTAGGTGACATTCCTGAGCCCACCACAAAAATTCCTTTTGAATGCAAGGTATTATCTGAATGACAGTGTCCATATCCTGGCAGTGCTGTGTGCATACATTTTTGAGATACCATTGTAGCTTCCTCATATGCAGTTTGGCATTGGGAAGTACCAGAATACAAGATGCCATGAACCCCAAGGCTTGAAGGACTGTCCTTGCAGTCAGCCTGGACTGATGAGACAATTGATGGAAGTAAAGAAAGATTCTTTTGTTTGTCCGGGGTCAAAAAGGCCATCTGGGATGCTGTATTCAGTCTCACACCCAGAAAGCACATGTCCTGAGAGGGTACTAGACTGGACTTTATTTCGTTCACAGAATACCCCAGGCATCTTAGCACTGCTATCACATACTGTAAATGATGAAGAAGTTCGTCCTTTCCTTGGGCCAGAATCAGGCAATCGTCCAAATAAGGATAGATCTGTATTCCTCTTAGCCTGAAGAAAGCCATCACTGGAGCCAGAACCTTCGTGAACACTCTGGGCGCAGTAGATAAGCCAAAGGGCAATGCAGAGAACTGATAATGAGAAGTCCCAGTCCGAAAACGCAGATACTTTCTGCAACTGAGCCTGATAGGAACATGAAGGTAAGCCTCCTTGAGATCCAGAGTCACCATCCAGTGATCTTTGCCCAGCAGAGGTAAAAGCTGTTGTAACGTCAACATTTTGAACTTGGGAATGTCCAGATATGTGTTGAGGATAGATAAATCCAAGATTGGTCTCCACGTGTTCCCTTTCTTTGGTACTAGGAACAGGCGAGAATAAAATCCTAGGCCCACTTCTGGCAGAGGGACCGGTTGTATGGCCCTTAATTGAAGTAGCAGAGAAATTTGTTTGTGAGCCTCTAGTCTTTGCTGAGGAGGAACGTCCGGCATGCCTTTGAAAGAAGGCAAGGTATGGAAATAAAACTTGTAACCTCGGAGTATGATATCCAATACCCATTTGTCTTGAGTAATCAAATTCCAATTTTCCTTGAAGATTGCCAACCTTCCTCCCAAAGGAGCTGCCAGGCAAGAAGGATCTGGCAGCTGAAAAGGTAGGTCATTGGGCCTGTTTACGAAAGGAGTGGCCCCTGCCCTCACCCGAAGATTGTGCAGGTGAACTCCCTGTTCTAGATCTGAAAGAACTCTGAGCTCTGCCCCTACCACGTCTAGATCTACCCCTAGACTGAGAATCATAAGAAGGATACGTCCACCCCTTAGCAGGCCAATTCCTACTAAACTTTGGAGGCTGCACTTGCAAAAAATCTTTAACAGCCTGCATGGACTTAGCCTTGTCTTCCATTTTCTTCAAGACTGACTCCACAGGTGAACCAAACAACACATCAGACTGTAAAGGAGCATCCAAAATCCTTGTCTTAACATGGTCAGATAAATTCTGATCCCTCAGCCATGCGTGCCTGCGAAGAACTGAACCAGTGGCAGCCACTCTAGACGAGGCCTGTACAGCATCAAAACCACATTGTAAAGAATGCTTACCCACCTGCTCTGAAACATGCACCAAATCTTGTAATTCTTTACACTCAATGCCTTCCGCCAGAGCATCCACCTTAGACTTCAATTGAGAAAGAAGATAGTTTTGATATTTCAACATATGAAACTGGCAATTCAAAGCCCTCATAGCTAGGGTAGAAGATGTATAGACTTTCTTTCCCCATCTATCCAAAGCTCTGGCCTCTTTATCTGGAGGAACCGGATTTTTACAACAGAGGCCTTGACACCCTTAGGTCCCTGACTAACAGTTTCTGGGTCCGCCCTAGGACTCTTATAAAGATATTTATGAGCCTCAGGCACCCTGTAATACCTATCCGGTTTAACAGGAGCAGGAGGCAGAGAATCAGGATTAAGTGAAGCCTCTGCAAACACATCTTCCACAACATCCAGAACAGGAGGTATAGCCAAGGGCCTATGCTGGGGTAAAAGCAAAAATTCCCTAAGCCTTTTCCTGGAATCAGAGAAGTCCTGACCTTCCCACTTAAAATGTTCCCTCATGGAATGAAGAGTCTCTGAAAAAGAAAAATCCTCTGGAGGAGAAGCAGAAGGAGTCGAATCATCTGCATCAGAATCAGAATAAGGAGAGTACTCCTGCAAGTCTTCAGCCGAAGACTCAGAAACATCGCAAGCCTGCTCAAAACTCCCCAACTCTGGCTCCACCCTAGGCCTCTTATCAGGAGGGGGCAAAGAACCTCTAATAAGAGTAATCAAATCTTCTGCCATTTTAAGCATGTGCTTCTTGGGCACAGACCCTGCTGCACTAGGAGAGACCCCAACAGAAGCTAAACCTGGCCTGCCTCTGGGAGAAGCCTTGGAAACAGAAGGAGAGGGCCTAACCACCCTAGGAAGGGAGGGGAGTACAGTAACCTGGGAAGCCCCTTCAGCCTGACCTGCCTCCTGAGAGGCCACATCCTGCAATATCAAAGTCTCCCCCTGGGACTCCAGAGAAGCCTCCGTCGGAACCACCGGTTCCACTGGCGCCTCTAAAGAACCGGCGTCCGGAACGGCGACTCTTCTGCCTGGGTTTAACTGCTTTGTCTTTGCGCTTCGAAGAAGCGGGCGGAGAATCCGGCGGCATATTATAATTGCACCGCTTCCGAAGACCAGCCTAGCACAATCTAACCTTCGCAATAGTGCGCTTATTGAATCTAGCACAAAAGCGACACCCAACAATGTCGTGCTCAGGCCCCAAACAAGGAATACACAAAGAATGATAATCCCTATGCGGTATCTGTTTCCCACAAGAAATACAGTTATTCACTTTTTCTGACATCCGGTAAAACACTGAGGCAAGAAAAAAACAAAATATTCCCCAAAGGGGTACTTAGCCAACTTTGATTCGGTCTGAAACTCCGAACTCGAAAAATTTCAGAACGCCGAACGGCACTTGCAACGCTGCTTCTGCATCGGACCATGCGGCAAAAAAGACTGAGGATATGACGTCGGTCATGCGCTTTTGTACCCTGACGTTCTGATGTCAGTTCTAAGCGCCTTGACCGACGTCAGCCTTATACTTTGGTATTCGGGCCGACCGAGGACAGCGGACTACCCATATGTAAGGACTGCAGCAATGTGAGATGAAGAACATCTGGCCTTAGTGGATTGTATGAGTGGACATATTTTATTGCCATACTACTGATCAGAGATTACTTCCCTTTTTAGGTTTGCTCTATCATGTAGTAGCTTCCTCATTCTCTTGCATGGTTTGGTAATGGCTGGGGTCCACCATGCCAGATGCCTGCGTTTATGGCATTGTGTCTTGGTTTTATTTGGGATTGTATAATCCATGCATTCCTGGCAGTGTTCATGGAATGCTTGTATAACGGGTTCTGAGGTGTGGCCCATATTTTGCACATGCACAGGGCCTTTAATGGATTCCACATCAGTCTGGAGGAGTGCAACATTTGCTTCACACATGTTTTTCACTGTGGTTTTCTGGCCAGGGTCTGTGGTCAGGATGTGTATATCTGGTGTGATTACTCTATGGTCTGATCTTACCAGTGAGGGGTACACTTCTCATCTTGCCATCCAGTACCCATGTTGCTGATTATCACATCCAGTATGCTTACCCCGCTTGGGGGAGTGGTACATTGTTCCTGAGCATTTTGGTTTATGGATTCTAGGAACCTTTCTCCTAGGGTGTTGTAGCTAGAATAATGCTCCCAGTCTATGTTTGGGTATTTTCAGTCACCCAATATAATGTGGTTTGGAGAGCTTGATATATTCATGTATTCCAACATAGGCCAAGTGCAGTTCCTGGTGTTAGGATGGTAGTCTGTAGCAGGATATAAACTGGTAGGCAGTTTTAGCCACTGTTAATTGACCATGGCTAGTCCATGCTGCTTCTTGTTGTGGTACCAACATGGGGGTGTGGTTATCCTTGACAATTATTGCTAGTCACCCTCCTTTTGTAGCTTGTTCCATGTTTTGCGGCTGTACAGCACAGTATGAGGTGTAACCTGGTAGTGTTAGGGTGCTGTTGTGAGCCTTGACCCAGTTTTCTGTTACAGAACAGATATCAACATTCTCCATACTGGGGGAGTTTAGACTGCATGCATTTTGCTGTTTAGACTTCTGGCATTGGGTAGCATTACATCTAGGTTCTTATCCCTTGTGATACCTACGGGGGTGGGTTTGTGTTTTGAGCCTTACCTATTCAAGGCACACTGGGGGTAACAACAGCCTTTGCCAGTATCCATAAGGCCAGGACTGATAGGGGCACGCCACCCCTAGCAGGTGGAGCATCATGTCATGCTCAGCATGTCATCCCAGGCTGGCACACATTGGATCACCTTTGACTAACAGCAATACTTCAGCCAATTATTGCAATTGATCATCTCGTCTTCATATTGTGGCATCATGCTTGGTGAGGGTAGGATGTTAGTCAGAGTCATCAAGTTTGCATATACTACATGGTGTTACATTGCTTAACACATGGCAATCATGCCTCAGGTGGTGCTGCAGGGTTGCCTATGTTGGATGCACATACTACACTCCCTGTACATGTTTGAAAGCAGGTTGTGTCAACTTAGGCGTCTCTTTTACTATATGTGTGAGTCGGAGAGAGGTATCATTTCCAGGGTCCCTACAGAGCCAGTGTATGTGCTATGCGTTGCCACTTTGCCAAGGCCAAGGCATACTGGGCACGCCTCCTTCTGCCTACTGGGGCAGGCTCAGGTTATTCCTCCTCCGAGTTACGCTCTGCCTGTGATTGACTTGGCAATGATGGGGGACTGTTTGGCCCAGCCCTATGCTGATCCTGCTGCAGCTGTTTTCGCAGAATCATATTATGTAGCATAGCACATACCATGACAATTTTAGTACATGTAGTTGGTGAGTACTGCAAGGCTCCACCAGATGTATCCAGGCACTGGAACCGTGACTTGAGCAGCCCAAACACATGCTCGATTACATTTCGCATTTGTGCGTGTGCCTCATTATGGCGTTCCTGTTCAGGTGTATGTGCATATCTGATGGGTGTCATCAGCCACAGCTCCAGTGCATATCCAGCATCCCTTACCATGTTGGATGTCCCCACTGGCAAATGTCTGGTACAGCTGCGTCAGATGCCAGATATGGGCATCATGGTAGCTTCCAGGGCAGCCAGCACACACATTCATTATTATGCCCAGGGCATCACACACGACCTGGCAGTTGATGGAGGGGAAGCCCTTGCGGTTAATGTAGGCCCGACCCCGCTCACTGGCTGGTGCTTTGATGCATATGTGCGTGCAGTCTATTGCACCCACTACCTCAGGGTATTCCGCTATTTGCTGGAAGAGACGCATATTGCTGGCCAATACCTCACAGGCATTGGGGAAATATACATGATCACCGACATGTGCTGACATGGCATCCAGGAATTGGTGCAGTACCCTGGAGGCTGATGCCTGTGATATCCCCATCATATCACCAGTTGGTCTCTGGAAGGTACCTGTTGCTAGTATTCTTAGGCCAACACATACCTTGGTTTCCACTGGGATGGGTTCCCCTCTGTTGGTTCTGTGTGTGAGGCGTGGCCTGCACAGCTCAACAATTTGCTGCAGGAGGTCTCTGTCCACTCTATAGTACTCCACTATCTCCAGCTCATGTAACCCCTGGTAGGTGACCCTGGGCCTGTACACTCTTCTCCGTCTCCTCACTGTGGGTTGTCTGACAGCATTTGCATTGTCACCACCCTCAGCAAGTTTCCTATGTCTCCTTATGACAGCTATGGCAGCCTCTAGCATTTCTGCTCTGAGTGAAGCTTTTTCAGTTTTCACTTCTAATAGCTTACTCCTGTCTTGCAGTGTCTCTTGAGAGAAACATCCTGCACTGCTGTTTAGTGCTGGGCTGGGCTAGTATTCTGCCTGTGTAATTGCCTGCTTCTAATTGTTTTCACCTGCTAGCTCCAGCAGTATTCCCTGCTAGCTTCCTACTATTTCTGTTGCTTCCTTTTTCCTTTCTGTTTCCTCAGGGGGGAGCAATGCACATACCAGCGGAAACACGCTCACAGTGGCTTACACGCATGCACACATACTTACACAGTTTAGAATCTACTTATTCGGGTTAAAACACGCGCACACCAGTGCAACCAGTCTTACAAGTCTGCCAACAGGCTCCCACATGCTCAGTCTGCCTTACACGCACACACACTGCCCTACTCGCTCCTCCTGGTGCGCACACGTGCGCATGCACGCCCAGCAAGAAACTTTGGTGTTGGCTACAGTGTACACCTTCCATTTCTTGACTTTCCCATGCTTATCTTGTGGCACTCCTCTTTCCATGATATGTGTCTGACATCTGTCACGTAACACTGTCCTCCAATGAACTGCATTTCCTTCTGCCATTTCCCCCTGTGATGTCACCTATCTCCTACTCTGTTCCTCCCCCTTATGTAACTCTTACACTACTCGGAATGTGCTCATTTGCTATGTGACAGTGGGATTCAGTATCCTAACACTCATTTACATAAGATTGCCTACTAATGCTTAGTTACATGTCTTAGATTCAGCTTCCCCGCTTAGCAACCACTAAACGGTGGCCATGTTGTTTTTGGTCTGCTGGTCCCTGCATTGTAAATCCATGTATTGCATAAAACCCACATTTGTGGGTTTATAACCTTCATTTTTATGTTTTATATAGCGCAGCCCGTTTGTGCGGGGCTGTGCTGCGTTTAAACATCGGTGATCGCTGAAAAAAAAAATACTTTTTTCTCATATTTGCATTGGGGTACCTTGCCAATGGCCACATATTTGGCCATTAGCATGCTGCCTGATACATATGCACCCTTTATTTGGAGTTGACATGGCTCCATTGTGTTATTTGCAGAAACATACTCAGTTGTCAACTGAGTACATTTCTGCAGCTAACACGACTCTTACACGGGCTGGTTTCAGCTTCGTGGATCGCTAATCTATCTCATTTGCATGCCTTTTGGGCTGCAAGTGAGGTGATTAGCATATCCACGCCCAGCTAAACGTCTCTTACACGGCATTTCGGGCTGTTCCTGGATCACGAGGGCTGCATGGAGTCTTACACTACTCTTAGACTCCGTGCAAGCCTTCGTGAACCCTGCCCAATGTCTTTAAAAATTACATGGAAAATAAGGTATTATCAGTAATAATGACAAAACAATGAGTGATATAAAAATTTAGAGGTAGAAAGTAATTTGTAAAAACATAATAATCAAACTGGAATATGTTTCTTATAAAAAAAACTGTCAAGTAAGATGCTCTGTAAATACACTTCTATTTAAGTGTGCCAGTAGAGTATATTTTAAAGCAAAGGCATTTATTAACAAAGCTCACAATTCTATGGGAAGTCCTCTTTATGGAGCTGGAACAGTTAATAAAGGCAGCAGAAATTCTAACCAGGATGCATTCTTCAGGTACAGGCATTTTGTGCAAAGCACTGTGTATAATGGAACCAGTCAAAATCTAAACTGGGATAAATTACAGAAAACTGCAGTTTTAAATATTGTCTTTTCTAAATTCTTTTATAGTTGACTTTTAATTTTCCTCATAGCCTATTGAAACCTCTACAAAGCTGGATTCGGTACTTACGTATTATCGCAACCAGATTTTTAACAGCAATAGCGATTGCTTCACAATCATTAAATATGCTAGTGAATGTTGTAAAACTGTTGTAGAATGTCTATTTGTGTACCACAAAAGTGTGTTTTCTTTACTTATATCAACAAAATGTAAAAAACATAGTGTTCATGTTTCTTTCAGCACTTTACCGCAAGCATATTTATTATTTCAAGTCCGCCTGCTGCACGTTCCTTTGCTTGCCCATAAAAAAGACTGCTTCCCACCACATAGTAAAAGAAAACCACCAAAAGACCTATCAACATCATTATCTTAGTAATGAAATCAATGATCGCTGAAGTAGTATGTGTTTTTGTCAGAACATGCCACCTTCACAAATCTAAAACATCAGTCCTACCAAGTTTTTCATAGAAAAATGACCACGGAATCAGCTGTCAACATCATCCACCCTCACAATTTAAAAGCATTAATAATTCAATGGTTCTTTTCAAGACCGATTAAAACATTGTTAAAATAAAAAGTTTACGAAAGCCACATTTTTTGTCTCTGTGTTTTCCTTATCTGAAGGATTCCTTCTTCACAGTCAAAATATTCCATTTGTTAGTTTGATAGCAGCCATGATAATTCAAGCGTGCGTCTGTAATGCATACTAAACAGGAAGAGGATTTCTTTGTATTGTTCTTGTTCCTGAAGCTAAATCAATGTTTTTCAGTAGCAGTAAGGACTTTGAATAGCTTTTTCGAGTGTTTCAAGCACTCGTTTCTCTTGAACTATGGGCATTTCGCAACTGCAAAAATTTGGTTGCGATAATACGTAAGTACCCTGTCTTCTTACCTTATGACACAAGTGGAGCATGGAAAGCCCAAGTATTACATTTCTATATTTTTGCAAACCATTTCTAATTCTCATAGCTATTGGAAGACTTTCTGATGGTTTATATGTCTGACTAGGACCTCACAAAGAATTCAAAGCTTCCACATCAGATGCCCAAATCTGCATGCTTAAGACCACTAATTATTTTTTTCTGATATTAGTTTTACAAGAAGCAAGCTCTCTACACCTCTGATGCACTGGCTATACTCCCACTCTCCCTGCAAGTTAATAAAAGTTCTTGTAGGATGACCATTTCATAGAAAATCTAAATACAGACACAGACACATGCACATGCACACATACACCCAGGTGTGTGTGTGTGTGTGTGTGTGTGTGTGTGTGTGTGTGTGTGTGCGTGCGTGCGTGCGTGCGTGCGTGCGTGTGCGTGTGCGTGTGTGCGTGTGTGCGTGTGCGTGTGTGTGTGTGTGTGTGTGTGTGCTCCTCTGTGTTGATCTCTGTGTATGCATGGCATCTATTCATGCACAATAACAATGTTTTGCTTCAGTCACAAGAACTCTTCTTTAAGGACATCAAAACTAAATATACAAATCAAAAAACAACAAAATGTAAACCAGTAAGCAAATGAATGTATTTTGAAAATGACATGCTTGCCGATGAGAGTGTTTCACTATTACCATTAAAGAGAAAGTATGTATTTCACCTTCCTTGCTAACTACATTTGCCCTTTTATTTTCTGTTCGGTAGAACAAATGGCGTATATTACTTTCCCACAATCATTTTAAAATGTGATGTGTTGCTTTCCTCGGTCATAAACTGCAATGAAAAATGACTTGCCTCCATTCGATAAAATCAGTTTACCATCCCTGGCATAATTAATTGTACCATGCTCAGAAAAGCAAATGTACTTTTTCTGTTGTGCACCAATTCTATTGCATAGCTTTATCTTTTCTGCCAAGAATTGCATCATAAATAGTAAAGGACAGAGAACTGCTGTGCTGCAACATGGATATCCAACAATGATCACTATCCTGCTCCTTCTCAGCAACTTAGGTGACATATTTGCCTGCTACCCATCTGTACATTGTAACCTGTAATACAACAAAAGCTCAGTAATGTTGTTTATGCACTGATTAAAGCTGGTACAATGTAACTATTATGGCATTTCTGGGATATAAATAAATGCTACTTTAAGTAAAGAATCATTACCACTGAAATCATTCATAAAAGTATATACACTGCATGACTCACTCTGCCTCAAATTAAAATGCATATGGATGCACCCTAAAGAAGCTACACTTAGCAAGGGATACAATTCTGAGAAATCTACATTCAGCACAGAAAGAAAATTCTCTTGGTCTGACCTTACATGCAGTCAAATTATAATGAAAGCATGCTCAGTTTATGTCATCATCAACCCCATTTTCCCACTTTTCTACATGAAGTTGGGTGTTGTGTCAACTGCCACCATCCCCTCTCAATTCAGTGCCACTCTTCTACCTTCTTTAATGGTCATGCCTGACTGTCACAAGTCTTTTTCTCACACAATCCATCCACCTCTTTGCCAGATGACCTCTTTTCCTCTTGCCTTCTTCCCGTCTGTCACAAATCTTCTTTGACAGATTGTCTGTTGCTTTCCTGCACATGTGCTTGAACCACCGTAATCTGTTCTCTTTGACCTTTTCTATAATTGGAGCTACATGAGCTTCTGCTCTGATGTCCTTATTTCTTCATCTGTCCCACAGTGTGGATCCTGCTACCCATCTCAGCCACTTCATCTCTATCACCAAAAGTTTCCTCAACTGTTCTGCCTTAAATGCCCAAGTTTCTGTGCTATACAATATTACCGGTCATACCACTGATTTGTCCACTTTACTTTCAGCGTCTTTGACATTCTCCTGTCACGTAATACCCCTGGCACTCTATGACAGTTGGCTGTGGCCCCTCGGATTGTAGCTTGACCTCCTCAATCAGACTTCTCTTCCTGTCAGCCATTCCAAAGAGGATATTTGATGCTGTTGACCTGTTCCACTATTTCCTGTTGTCAATTTCACCTTCTGTTAATTTCCCCCATTTGATGCTGCCATTACAATGGTCTTATCTGCACTCAGTTTCATCCCGAGTGCCTTCAGTTTTGTATTCCATTGCTGAAGTTCTTGTTTAGAATCTGCCTGTAATGCCACATCATCTGCAGACAGCACCTTTGTGATCTGTCCCCTCCAACCTGTTTCTAATGTAGTCATTCAACAGTATGAACAGCAGTGGGCTCAGACATGAATCCTGATGCATATCTACTCCACTAAGAACTCCTCTGTGAATCCAAACACTGTTGATATTTGTGTCATTAAGTCCGTGTATATAGCCTGCACTAATTCTAGCAATCTGTCTTGGAATTTGAACCATGAAAGCCAGCTTTCCTTGGACATTATCATATGCTTTTGCCAAGTCTTGGAATGCCCAGTTGGACTCATTCCTCATCTGTAGTTTCTTCAAAACTATCTGTCCCACTGAAAACATTGGGTCAGTTGTGCTTCATCCTGATCTGAATATGACAGCTCATCTCCCATCTTACTTTCAACTACACTGCATATTTGTATATCAGTCACCCTCTTCTTGTTTTTGCACACTGGCGCTGGAATGCTTATACCCAGTCATCTGAGATACACCTGTCTTATTGCTATTATTACCCTCTAAAACCATTTCTGCCCTAACTCACCCAACATCTCGATTATCTCTGCTGTGATGTCATCTGAGCCTGCTTCTTTCCCTAACTTTGTTTTCTTAGTGCTGTTCTTACTTCTTCTAGGGGTAGACTTCTCTTCTTTTTTTATCATAGGCTATTTCTGGGGAATACAGCTTCTGTAGTGTTTTCTTAATTCAGAAGCTACTGAAAGTGTTCCTGCCATCTGCCTTTAATGTCATGAGGGCCAGTTAGAAGGTTGTTGCTGGGTATCCATTATAAAGGGTGTCAGATGGCTATCTCCTTTATCTTTCTGCTTTTGATGGTAGAATGTCTCTGAGGAACTGTTTTTTGCTATTGCAACTACTCTGTTGGCCTCTTTGTTAGCCAACCAGTATTCATTCTTAACCTGGTCTATCTTTTCTATTTTTCATTTTTTCCTGCGCTTCTTTCTTTTGAGGACTTCTTGGACTTCTGCATTCCGTCACCAACTTTCCTTATGCAGCTTATTTTCATACCTGTCTAGACTACATACCTGTGCTATTGACCACAAATGCTGTTTTGAGGTACTGCCATTCTTCTTAAACTCCACCTATTTCCTCTTCTTCTTGCGGAACAAGAGCTCTGAGTATTTTCTTGAAATCTTTTGCTTTCTTTCCTATCAACTTTCAAGACTTCAGCCTTGCCTCTGTTGACCTTAGAACCTTCTCTGACTACTACTTGCGGCTGATTGTGGCAACCAATCATTTATACAGTGGGCTGACTGTTTCATTGCAATCACTGATTCTTTCTCAATGCCTTTGCCTTACTAGGAGAAAGTCTATGTGTGTTGCATGTTGGCCATTCTTGTATGTGATCATGTGACTGCATCTCCTGCTAAACCATGTGTTAACCACCATCAAGCTGTGGGGCATAGGCTAAGATTATGAATATTGCCTGATCATTATACTAAGGTCTAATTGTCTTGAGTCTGTCACTAAGTCTGATGACAGCCCTCACTGTCTTCTGAAGCCTCTCCTGCACCAAAATTCCCACACCATTTCTAGTTTGTCCTCCTTCTGATAGTAGACTCTCCATCTCAAGCCAAGTGGATTTGTTGCAGTGCCCTTCCATGTTGTCTCTTGGATAGAGAGGATGTCCATCTTCCTTCCTACCATCATATCATCCACTTCCAAAATGCATCCTGTCAGTGAAACTATACTGAGTATAGTGATCCTTAGTTCAGGTTTGGCAGGTTGATTTGTTTATGTCCAGCATCACTCGACAGCATACCTCACAGAATGTCCAGATTTATGTCTCATATTTTTGGTCTTTTCCACATAAAATGTTTTGGTTTTCTGGCAAATCACTGAGACTTGATGTCACTAAATAATGGCATACATTTGAGTTTTAGACTTCATATCCTTCAGAAAAATGTATGCTGACACAAATCATGTTATTGCAGCAACCTACTAACTTTATAAGAACTATATTTAGAATCTGTCCCAATTTTTGGACCCCCCCCATTATCTTAGGCTTTGACCAGATTTCTTGTGCTAAGAGGTTGAGAGGTATGCTCAGCAGAGGTATCCCTGGTAACACAGGCTGGGCAAATGAACACTGGTTGGCCAGTAGCTTATTGAACCAGGGCTGCTGAGCTTTAATGCAGGCACACACTGGCCAACTAGGGCAAACAGACCATTCCACCATTAGCATGGGTGTCTGGCATAGGTCAGAGTAGTCTGGGTCCTCAAACCACTTATCACTGGGAAATAGTCATGCCCATTTTGGTGGCATTAGTCAACTTGACACAATTACCAAATTCCAATTTTTGCATTATTGAGTGGATAGCCCTGACATTGCCTACAGTCTGTTATACCTGTTTATGTATTATTGTGTTAGCACAATGAGACTCCTTAACATAAAAACAGTACATGTAAAACCTGTCAGTGACTGCAGTCAGTCAGATATTTACAGTTTTGTATGAGAATGATCTATCTGACATACTAACTACATGCTGCAGATGACTAAAATCTATTTCTGTCTGGAGTCTCCTGTGATGGTATACGTGTGTGTGAATGTGAAGTGTAAAGTGATTCATTAAAAATGAATAAAGCCTCCCTCAATCTGATTAATATTCCTAACATTTTCTTATCTCATATACCATGGAACATCTCTGTTTTCAGTTAGAACTTTGACAGAATAAGAAGCTTTGAGCTAACATGCATCTTATAATGGCAAATAAGTCTGTAAATTCTGACTTCTCTGACTGCCTTTGTTGGCTACAGTTTTCCATCTTTTGTATCAAGTCACATATTTTCAGAAGTGAATACCAACACTTTGAGGTACAAAATAAGTCATTGTAGAGGTAATAGAAGTGTAAATAGTACAGATGATGAGAGACATTTACTTTTTTCCATGGTGTCATTCTGGTGCACAGAAAGTATAAGAAATGAGATTTGCCCTTTAGGGTAACACAGATCTGTTAGACATGTTTTAAGGCTATGTGCTTACTTTTTTATATTGCAAAACATTTCAAAGTAATTCAGATATAATTCCGCTAAAAGTGTCAGGAATGCTTACCTACCAGGAAATAAAGTCTGCCCTATTAAAAATTAACAAACAATAAATAGAGGAAGTCAGGGGCTCTCTGCTGGATGAACAATGGATAGTATCATGGACATTTGGGAAAAAGACCAATAATAATCATAAAGTTTCAGTATGCAAGATGGGTTAAGAATAGAATATAGCTCTAACAACATGGGAATGAAAGGCAGCTTGGAAAGCCATTGGTGTGCTAAGCCCCTGGACTAAATATAAAGACCAGCAGATGAAAATTTTGTGTGCAAGGCACCTCAGACCTATCTGTCTCCACAAGCAAAATAGAAAATGGCAGCAATTGTTGGAGATGTTGGTAATTAGGAATAACGCTATCCATATGTTCTAGAGTTGTATAAAAGGTAAGGAGTATTGGGAATACTTGAGCATGTTGATAGAGAATGTGTGCAAAAGACAAGATACTAGGAATTAATAACCCTGGTGTTGTACAAGGGAATGGAAATCAATCCAACCTTTACATAGTAAGCAGTGAGAAGGAACATAGGGGAGAACTTTGTATTCTTTTAAAGAAGCGGGAATGTATGATAATTCCAGATAAATGACAAGTTACTTGTAGAGTGTGATTTCTCTGGAAATCAGAGGGTTCGGCAAGCATTATGTAAAATAAAAAGATGCAATTTGTATTGCTGGATTTTGAACATAATGTGAATAGTTGGTGTTCTTTCATTTTGAAGCAAAGGTAAATAGATATTCTGAATATGATTCTTTTTCTAATTTTGTTACAAGATTTCTACATTTTGTAGTTCTTTGTGCTGACTTCTTGAACTATTCGGTAGTATTGTTAAGTTTCCTAAAATTAAATTTACCATGTTCAGAGAGTAAGGGTGGGGGGTTACTGTTTCATTTGCCATAGTCATGCCTATGAAGAGCCCTCCTGCTAGTTTAGATTCATTCATATTTTTATAAATAGTGTCTGTGGTTCTGTATAGGTTGGTGAAAATGCTAAAGGCTTTTCTAGAGCCATGCTGGGCATTATTCAAAATGCTGTACTTCATATGATTATTTGACTGCAGATCTGTTGTTTTCAAATATTTTTGCTAGTAGGCAAAGATTTGCAATTGGAATAAAGTCTTTTTTATGGTGGTGGGCATTTGTGTGGAGTTGCATTATGATGGCATGTTTAAAGACTTTGGGGAAATACTTGAGGTAAGTGAGATATTATACATATGTGTACAAAGACTTACTATCTGTGCAATAGCCATCATTAGGAATGTGGATTGCAGTATAGATAATATACTGTTTTAATTATCTGATTTCAGTAGGGCTTTCTTAATAACTTTTTTTTTATAAATTTGCCTACAGTAAAACGTAGGAGAATAGGCCTTCAGTGTATAGAGCTTGAGCAGCTTATGATGAATTAATAGAAATTGGGGGAGGTTGGAAGGATGAATTATTCAATTGTACCTAATAGTAATGTCTATATCATTTGCAAAGTTGTGGGAATTGTCTGTTTGCTAAGTGGCGACATGCTGGGTTGAGTCTGTAATTATTTCAGTCAGACTGCTTTATGTCAGACCAAAAACATTTTGGAACTTTTAGCAAGTATATTTTGTGTCTGTCTGACAAATGTTGCTTTGGTCAAATCTGTTGACATTATTGACTTTTTACATAGGCTGAGATATATGTCATACAGCAGTTAGTTGGAATAATGTTCCTGACTGTCTTTCCAAGCTTTATCTCTAACCTGGAGTAGCTTTTTTAGTGTCTTGATAAGTCAGGGACACTTTTGTTCTGTTACTTTCTTTTTTAATCAGTGGAAATGTCAATGTCCTTCACAATGGTGAATTTGTTTAAGAACTAATTTAGTGCTGAGTTAGGATTTGCTTCTACTTACAGTGAGGGCCACTCTGTTTGTTGGTAACTGTTTAATAAAGTATCTCTGTTTTCAGGGAGAGGTCAGTAGATGAAGTGAGGTGGTATTTTATTTGCTTTGAAGGTCTAGAAAGACATTATGTGACAACTATCATTTATGCTATTTGATAGAATTGTGATATTTAGGCATCTATGTTTTATATCAGCAATATTTAGGGCTAGGGTGAAATTATTCACAGAATGACTGTTACATGGAGATGGGAATATATTTTGGAGCAGATTTTGCACTGTATTTATGCAGGAGAGATTAATGATATATATTATGCCAAGGTGAATGCTGGTATGACCACCAATAGTTATGTCAGCTAATATCCAGTTTGCAGTTTATGTTTCATTCTGCCCATAAAAGGTCAAATAAATATAGTGAAACATCCATACAGAATAAATCAAGTAGATCACTTACTCAAGTCATAAAATATATCAGACTGAGTTCCTTCACTAACCTTACTTGATTTTTGCAGTGCTGTATCATTACCCACCAAACTTCCTCTTCCTCTTCTCCTGTATCTCTGCTTATCCTATGATTTATATTTCTCATCCACACATCTCTTCATTTTTTTAACAAACTTGTCACTACAATAGATGCAGTTTTCTCTTTAGGGGAATATTCAACACTTGCAAGCTACACCCTCCTCCTTTATATTTAATCCTTTGTCTCTCTGTCTTTCTCTCAGGGGGTGGCTTGTGCCATTGGACTGCAGGGCTGCACCCCCCCCCAAGCTGTGAAAAGAAAGAAAAAATATTGACATTTCAAAAAATAAAATATTTAGTAAATTTGTAAATTAATACTGATTAGCTGCAGCCTGTGAGTATGACTGACTCGCTGTTAAAGTCCCAGAACTCAAACTGCATGCGCATGCGTGCTCGTCGAGTTCCACGTTTAAAAAAAAATAGTTTCTGTAAATATGGACTGCTGTAAAACCAGTCCAGATTAAGAGGAGAGGCATCTGTACAGATGCTCAGAAGTCTATGAAGTTTGTAACCATGGTAAAGTGGATGGGGATCAGACTACCATGTCCGCAGTCACATACATGATGTGGATGGCTGGATGGCTACTGATTGGTTCCCACTTGCTTCCCACACTTTGCATGCTGGGAAAAAAAGAGCAAGAAACAGTCAGCAGCAGTACTTTTGGAGTTCATTCTATCGGACAGGCAGACAGCAGAGCAGTGTAGTGAGTGCACCTTCAACTTGACCTATGTTGTTGTTGGATTGGAAAATGGAAAGACTCAGCACTCCTTCAAGTGAAAAGGAAGGAAAGGAACTGACCGAATAAATTATAGCAGGTGAGGTTAGTGAAGGAGCATACAAAGATGCTGCAGTTGCTTACATATTTACAAACTTCAGGCTCAGTTTCAACTGTACAGATTTCTGCAGAATATCCAGATTTTTGCATCACATTTCTGGTCCATTTTTCATAAAATATTGCTTTCCTGGCAAAATAGCAGCAAGTATTTCCATTTACTGTTACTTATTAATTTTCTGTGTTTTCAAGTGGTTGATGTTTAAAATGTTCTTCAACTTTAATTATAATTAAACAGTGTACAGGTGTGTCCAGATTCTGTGTAATAAAATTTCTGATAGCAATTGTCAGCACTATTTATCTCTCTCGACAAAACAGAGTAGCTTTCTATAGCTGTCAAATCCCCCCAGACACACACACTTATACCTCAGGGACCTTGAAACGAGTAAATTATATTTAATATGACATTGCTGTCTGAAAGTATCTTTACTTTTATGGGCACTTTTTTGTTTTATATTCCAGTTGTGATAGGTGGATTGTGAGCATTTTTGTTGTTTAGTGAAGCAGTGTTCTGACAGCAGTCCAAATAATTTTATCAGATTTCTGTTTCTACTTTGTAATTGAATTGTGCATTTTTCTCATTCTGGCCGGGATTATATGGAAGAGAGATGAGTGAGAGTGTGGATTCATACATTTTTTGTCCCTCAAAGCATGTGGTTTTCTAGTAAATCATTAAGGATTGAAGTCAGTAAATAATGGCAGACTTTTGAGTTTCATATTTCTTATCATAAAAATGAATTCTAATACAAGTCCTGTTAGTCTAGCATCTTTATAATCTTACAATAGCAATATATATAATCTGCCCTTGATTTTAGGCTTTCCCCACCCCATTATTTTTGGCTTTGTCTTGAATTCTTTTCTATGAGGTTGACAGATATGGTATGGTAGCTGCGGCTGATGAAAATGAAGGAGTCAGTTTTTGGTCTAAGCAATTTGCACTGTTTAAATAATTGCACAACTTCTCAAAATATTTAAGATTACAGCAGTTGCCTTTTAGTTTGATAAGGGCTGCAGTTGCCAAGTATTTTTAGAGAAAATAATCCTGATATTTGTGGATGTTTCTTCTACTTTCAACTGTTTGGTTAAATGCTACTGAAAACAAGTTCTGTGCATGAGGGTCCTCTAAAGAGGGAAACTCCAGAAAGAGAACTTTCTGCCCCCTCCAATTCTTGGGATTACGATACACCTAAAGATGATGAAGTCTGAGGAAAAAGGTAGGTCACTCAGTGAAGAACTGAACAATGCCCCCTTCCCATAACACCCAGAAGCTGTGGATTATGGACTGCTTTTTGAAAATGAATGACAGAACATTTTGAATGGGGCACAGTAGAACTGTTTTAGGTGAAAGAAAATGTTATGAGCTGGTTGATTCCCTCTGCTTTAAACTCTGACTCCTCCCCACCTTTGCCCTCAAATGCATAAGTATTTTAAGTAAAGATTTTGACGTTGTTCCCAAAAGCTATAAATCCTTATACTATTGTGGCTCAGGCTCTTTTGGTCCCAGATAAAGTTAGTAGAACATTTTATTTCTTGTTCCTTTAATAAGACGGTCAAAAAATTTAATTAACTGGGCAAAAAAGGGTGCATCTTGTTGGTTGTGTGTGTTGAGGCCAAGATGTTTCCCTACCAGTCATCAAAGTTATTCTTCAATCCACGTGTCTTTAAATACATTCATTTGCATTTAGGTTTTGTTGACAAGATGTGTACTGAGGTTCAATGTGCATTTTTTTCAGAATGAAAGGGATTACACAATCATTATTTTTATTTCTAGGTGATATGGCTTCAAAGAGTAAGATTTAAAAAAATAATTTTCATTGTTGCTCTGTCTATGAAGTGGCACAAACTCAGAGTGACAATAGAATAGTTAGGCAGGTAGGAAGGTGTGTTGGCCATGCTTCTCAACTGTTCCTGATTTTGATAAATTTGGGAAAATTGGTAATGGATTACAATTAATGAATGATGGCAATAATTGGAGTTATATACTTAATGTACTTCAGAAAATGTATGTAAATTCACATTTTTCAGCCAACTTCTCGAGTACTACTATTTTAAAAAAGTGTCTCTGATTATGTTTGGGTTTATCCCTGATTTTGAAGACAAGAGGTTGAGAAATATGTGGCTTTGACACCATTCAGTCAAACTTACTTTTTTGTGATATGATCTATATGTTTTTTGCACTAGTTTGTGTTTTATATTCCATTTGTCAGTGTGTTTCTGTTGTTTTGAACACGTTTGCAGCAATTTTTTTTAGAGTTGTGATTCTGGTGCTGTCATTCATGAATCTGTGATTCACAATTTCAGAAAAGAACCGGGACCAGGGCTCTTAATTTACCATATTTGTGAGTTAGGTATCAGAATGGCATTGTTCCCTAGACATTGTCAGTGATAGAGAGCATGGTATTGTAAAAGGAAAAAAAAAGTAATTAATTTTTGAATGCTGCATCTAAACTTTCTTCTAATACTTTTAAGTATGATTATCATGTGACTCACATACCTTATAATGCTTTTAAATCACTGTATTTGGTACTACGGCTAGGACATGCGCTTTGTTAAAAGAGAGCTATATACATAGTGGTGATTAAGTTGAGAAATATCCCAAAATGCCTGATGTTTTGTTCTAACAGAATGTGGAACTCACCTGCAGGAGTTAGTAACCTTATTTTTATTATTAAGTAGCTTCTTTCTGGGTGACTCATGTGTTTTTAGAGCCTTGCCCCTTGCACCATAACAGAAAGCTCCCATTTCTTAATGGGAGGTTATCTGGTAGTCAGCAGTTTTCCCTTAGGGAGCCATTCCTTTCAGTGTAGGTCTTTTGTGGTGGGGGTGGTGCTGGGTGTTCCAGTACGAGGTAGAGTAAGATGGTTCTCGGGAAATAAGAGTTCTTTAGTCTTAGAACTACCCACTTTGACTGAGGCAATTCCATGAAATAATTTCCTGAATGTTCTCACTCTTTCAGGTTGGAAATTTCTCTTCCTGCCACATCTAGATCTGACTGAGCATTTATTTTATGTAAATTGATAAGCATGGCCAGCATTGATCCCACTGTACCATAGATCTGCCCCTTTCTAGTTGGCCACACCCCTTCCCACTGACCCCACTCATTCAACTGCCTCTTGCAGCACCCCTTTGATTTGAAGTCACCAGCCACCAGTGCACTCTTTCTCTCCCATGTCTTTCATCTCTTCCTGCAGGATTTGTAGCCATAATGTTTTTAAAGTGTTCATCCATCTTCTCTCATTTTTGATAAAATGTCTTCTTTGCTGTCAGATCTTTCTGTGAATATTCTCTACTTCTCTTACTGTTAAATCATTTCCATTTCTTTTTCAGATATTTCCTGCCCTAGTGGAGCACTTTTATGTTGAACCTTTTCTTTAACATTTTCAAGAACATCTCTGCATCAGGTGACAATCAGAAGGTCGAAGTGGGTTCGGTCGAACCCACTTCAGTCAAAGTCAGGAGGTTGAACGGCAACAATGTCGAACCCAACATTGTTGAAGTATGACTCTTGCCCCCATCTTGACCCATGTTAAAACCCGTTCCTTGGTTTACCACGAGTCGTATTTCGACAATGTCGGAATCCGACATTGTCGGTTTTGCGGATGTAGGTCGATGATCCCATCATTCAGTAGGGTCAGGTTCGACCTTCTGATGGTAAACCTCTGCATCATTTATTTTATTTAGGAACACCTTTTCTCCAGCCACTGCTGCCACCATAACTTGTGGATCTTTAGTGTTGCAAGACTGCAGCTCTTTTTTCAATGGATTCCATTTATTATCTCAAAGCAAATAATTTGTCAGAAGAATCTGCTGCAAAAACTAACTGATGCTTTCCCCATGGTACCCCTCTATACCTCATACTATTACTTATAATCCACTAATGTGTTATAGCAGAGTGAATGGCCATTAGAATATGCCTAATTTTTCCTGCATCAGTGTTTGTTGTAGCACACCTGTTCCCAACCCTGTGTATTCTTTTATTTGCTCTGCCAAGAAATCAAGGTATATTTATTTATTTTTTTATTTTGCATTTTTTGACCAGGATAGTCCGACTGGATGCATGTCCATTTTCAGCGGAGGCCCGGGGAGAAAAGCTCCAAGGGTAAGCAGATACAGCATTACATAATACCAGCATTACATATTACAAACAGACTATTTACAGTGATTACATAAGTAAGCAAGTTAAACAAGTTCCACAGGTTAGAGTTAATCCTGAGCGTAAATCAGGATTAAATTAAATTACACAGTAAGCTGGTTAACAGATTTTTATACATTCTAGAGAGAGTTAGCCAGGCTTGATACATTGACATAGCCAGTTAAGTGCCAAATGTTGTTTGAGTCTAGTTTTATATGCATTGTCTCTCTCAATATCTTCTCAAAGGCTAAGCATAAGTCATTATCCATTACTAGTTTTGGCAAACCCTTTATTTTCACATTCCCCTACCTCAATTTATTTTCCAGATTGTCAACTTTCTCTGAATAAAGATACACTTCATTTATAATTCCTCCACTTTCTCTTGTCCTCCCTCCTAATTTCACTCGACTGTCTACATTGCATCTTAAAATATATCAAGCTTCCTCTAGGAGGCTTCCATTCACTCCTGTTGCCACAAATGTCTCTCCTAATATGCCTCCTCCCCAGCTACTATGCAAGTCATTCTCTTAAAGAAAATAAGAAGTCTTTTGGCTGGCGATGTGATTCTGTATGTTTCCAGAAGTAAAGCCTCCTCATTCAACTGATATCCGGCCATAGTCAATTTAATCTTGTGATAATTAATTAATTTATTTATTTAACATTTGTTTACCAGGAAAGTGTGACTGGGGCAGAGCCCATTTTCAGTGGAAGCGCAGGGAGAAATGCTCTAGGTGCATGGTTTTGGAATGTGGGAGGAAACCGGAGCACCCAGAGAAAACCCATGTGAATGCAGGGAGGACATGCAGACTCCACAGAGAAGGCACCTCAGCTGAGAATCAAACTGAAGAACCTCTTGCTGTGAAGTGACAACCCTAACTGCTATACCATTGTGCTGACCTTTGTTTGCTGGAACTTTTTTATTTGCTTTTTAATGTCATACAAGTTACACCTATGCTGTTACATTCATGGAAGCCCTCAACTTAATCAGCCATCTCATTCTTTGGCTTGTCACCCCTCTGCAATGCAGCTGGATTTTGTTCTGTGGATGTACACAATTATCTCTGGACAGGCATTACAATTCCAGCTTTTATGGTGTATCTTTCTCTCTCTCTCTCTTCTCAGAAGGATTTAAGATCATGCGGGAATATTCAATCTCTGCCATACAATCGCTGGAATACTTCATTCTTGCTCTCTTCTTCCAGTCTCTGACAATGATATAGAGAGGTAAAAACAAAGGATCACTGCTAATTGGGCCATGTGGTGGCTTTGATCGGTATTAGCATGTTTAAAAAATAATTTGAGGGAAGACCAATATGGTAATACTAGAAACTGGTAATGTATCTCAGTAGTAAATCTGCGTTTTGAGTTATGGATGAAGCCATTTCAAGTCAGAGCAAATGAAACAGTAAGAAAGTATTGAGAAGAAAAAGGAAGAACATTAATGAAATAAGAATATAAGGGACGTAGAAAATTTCATAAAGTAATGTTGGTGGATAATATCACTCAAAACGCTCTAGTCACTGTGGTTAGGTTTTGTCTTTTTCTTATGGTATTGTTCAAGTTGCTAAATTGCTTGCATTTTGAGTGTGGATGGCTTGCTGAATTGGAAAAAAAAATGACTTTTTGAAAAATATGTTGCTTGTAATTTTTGTGGGATGCTTTATAACAAAACTGTTTTTGATCTTCTGCCATGCAGGTGAATATAATGCAGACTTTTTTTATCAGAGAATGTATGGATGCCATTTTATAGCAGCAGACATAGCTAAAGGTAAGTAAGTTGACACACATCAAAAGCTTATGATAGGAGCTGCTCTGATGGAGTAGATAGATGAAGCCCAGGGTGTTAGCCCAACCCACACAGGCTCAAATCTCAGCTAGGGTGAATGACGGAGTGACACAGAGGGATGGGTGCTAGCATTCCAGGTAGGGAGGGCTGGTCCTGTGGGCTTCTCCTGTGCTGATCTCTAGTGGGGGCTGGGGATATCACAATTAGAAAGTGTGGTCCAAAGGAGGTATAGGATGGTGAACATGGCTGAGCTGCTATGGCAACAGGGTGAAATGCTACACATCCCATTACACACTCATCCCCCAGGCATACAACAGAGACCATGAAGAAGAGGAGGGGGAGTCTAATAGGGTAGGCCATAAGAGAAAACCTCCAGCAGATGTATTTGGCTAGATTCTGAGGATGCCCTTTCGCTTCAGCCCCAAGCCCTGTTGGTGAAATTCCAAGGCTAGGGTATGGCTGTTAGACCCAGTGATGGCTGTGGGGCATGCGGTAAAGTGGTGAGAAATTATGCAGAGGGGAGAAAAAAGCTCCAAAGAGCTCACAGTTTTTAAATAATGATAGGTTATATTATATTATATTTTTGAACAACAAGAATTTGGTCAAAAGTCCCTGGAGAACATTATGGAAGATTACAATAGCTTTGTATTTGTTGCAATGCAGTGTGCATGGGAGTAAGGGCAGGAGACTAACAATAAGACTATACAGAGTTTTCATTTTCTACTGTATTAGTTGGCTTATTCAATAATGTAGTGATAAGGAGAGTGAAAGAGAGGTAGAAAGTAAGGGCTGGATAGGGGAACTGAGGAAGGCCTTCAGCTGCTGTATGCTGAATCGTGTGCAAATGCTTTAGTCATCTGTACAAAGATGGTTACGCTTTAAAAAAGTTCTGAAATGGTGAATTAAGGAATTTAGAGTTAGCATTAAACAAAGACGAGAATATGGATTTTAGCAAATAAAAAGGTAATGCAATAAATGTAAACCACAGGGCAAAGGGTATATTTGTTAAAGTCATTCTAAAGAAAAGCAAAGGAAACTGTATTAACAGGATGCAGACCAAATCCCTTCAAAAGCCGCACATGTAACAGCAACGATGCAGCATGTAGCTGTCTCCTTCTAAACTAAAGAGCATACATATTTATTAAAATCTATCCAAAATGTTTATAAAATGCATGCAATCCAGTTATTTAACTCTATATCTAGATTCATACATGCAAATAAAGCCTACATATATGTAATTATATATAGGATGACTTGTTTATAAAATGCATGCAATCCAGTTATTTAACTCTATATCTAGATTCATACATGTAAATAAAGCCTACATATATGTAATTATATATAGGATGACTTGATTCTTTCTGCTGGAAAGACATTTTGGTGAGGGTTCTCGGATGCTAGGAGGACGTTTTCCCCAAAGTTAGTTCTATATATTATTTATCTTCATCTGCTTTACTGAAAATAAATCTTTGATTTAATTGAATCTAAAACAGATATATAAGTTTAAGTATTTACTTTTGTATGTAGGATGATTGCAGTAATCAGATTATTTATACCATTTTATGTTTTTTGTGTATTCTTGCTGATAAACCTAGTGAAAAAAATATCTACACCTCTTTAAAACTTGATCTCTAAACTTAGAAGGAAACTCTTCTTCTCTTCTTTACAACTGGAATAATAATATTCTGTTTATAAAATTATTAGTACATACTCACCATGTATCCTACATAAGCTGTAATATAGTTATATAAATCGGTGCAGCCTTCTTTTCTGCAAAAGCCACAGCAGATAATTTTGTTGACATACTAGGTTTTACTCCATTACCGTTATTGTGTATGCAAAACCAGTGTTTTTATATCTGGCTGCAAACTCCATTGTTCAATACCTGTTCTAATTCTATCACTCAGAGTGCTACATGTGATAGATGCTCTAATTCTGTGACTGTTTAATTGGTGCATGTTGCCTTTTACACTGCTTCACATTGCTGATTAATTTGGCAAAGCAAATCAAAACAGAAGGGTGATTCTGTTTACTGTTGGAAGGCTTGCTCAGTATTCAGCTACTAAACTAGAGAACAGATAACAGATGCTTCTCACAGCTCCTTGATTATTCAGCTCTGCTTACAGGTGTTAATTGTAGGCTTGTCTTACTGTCTGTGGTCTGTACTGATTCCCCAGCAACTAGTTGTACAGCAGATTCTCAGTCGGTATGTTATTGTACTTTTGCGTTTGGGCACAAATGCTGTGGTGCTATCATACTGAGCACATCGCATCAGACACTACAGACTTTTGCATATAAGTTCTCGCCTTCATTACAGTCATGCTGCTGCTGTATGGCTGGCAGTTATTGATTATCAATATTTTATTGTTAATGTTCTTATGCGACAGTTTCTAACTTTTAAATGTATTGTTGTAGACTTAAAGGTTTATGTAAGTCAGTGAACAATACATTTGCATATATTTCAATGTATATAGTGTTTTTCTATCAGGATACACTGCACAGTAACATTTTTTAGATTAGAAACAGTTTGCCCTTATGTACTGCGTATCTTTCTCCTTTCTCCTTTCTGCCTTGTCTTTTTTTTTTTGCTCTTCCCTAACTCAATCGTCTTTTGGAACTCCTAGTAACTACTCTACATTTAGTTAAACTAATAAACTAATTCTCTTCCATCTTCCCAGGATAAAGTTAGGACACCAGTGGGATATCCCCACAAATTAACACTCCCAACAACAGCAGGATGAAAGACAGTAGCCTGTAGCTGCGGAAATCTGTGCAAAGAACATGCTTCTTAAAATCTATCAAAAGAAAGTTTTAAAAAAAAATACATTTAAAACTCTGTATTAATGTCCTTTCATAACAAATAAGCACAGTTTATATATAATTATTTTGCAGCCTTAACTGCTTCCGCCTGCATCAAATGTATGGTTGCTTGGGCTTTAGTCACTGAGTGTAGAGCTTCCATATCACTTACACTGTACCTCAATTAGCTCCATATCAATTATAGAACATGCTTCTTCACTTTAACAGAACCCAAAGCAGGAATATACTTTTGCACACAAGATGCTTACAGTTCTGCCAGGTTATTTACACCAATCTGTGGTATTAGTGAACTCTTGCTGGTAAACTTGGAGAGAAACAAATTCTAAGTTTAAATAAAACAAATCTAAATTGGATTTCTACACATATGAGAAGAAAATATTTCTAGACCTTCTCTTTAAAACTGTCAATGACTTATGTTATTTGTTAAGTTAGTACAATACAGTCACTATCTTGTATCCGACATGTAATGTACTATAGTTAAATTAAGCCATATTTGAGGTTAAAATAGCTATCGAAGCCAAAGCAGTCACAAGGCATTTTTAGTTATGTTTGTAATCTCAGAAGCACAGCACATCAATGTCTTGAGCTGATTGTGAATGATGTTAGTTACATCGAGGATGAAGATATAGCAAACTTACTGGAAGATAAATTTAACTCTAAGTTTACCCTCCATCTGTCCCTGAAGATATACTTGAAACGGGATTGTCTCCACATATCACACAAGACCAAGTCCTAAAAATACTGCATCGGTAATGTCCATGGATGGCACTTGAACCATGCCCTAGCAACACTGTTCATTCTCAGCCTCCATACAGGTTATGTACCAAGTGAATGGAGAACAACTACAGTCATTCCCCTGTATAAGGGAGGACATTCCACAGATCCAGGCAATTATAGACCCCTAAGTCTGACTAGTCTCATAAGCAAAGCCACTGAATGACTTATCATGGAATGAATTAATCAAGACATAGCAAATTTGTAAACAGTGGACCTGACTCTGTTGGTATTCATCAAGGACCGGTCATACCCATTAAACCTGGGGGAGTTTTTAAAGAGGCCTCCAAAGGAACTGATAAAGGCAAAATGATACATACCACATACCTCGACCTGGTCAAAGCTTTTGACACAATTCACCTCTCATGCATAGCAGAAAAGTTAAATGAGCTGGGAAAAAAACTCCTGCGTCACCCACTGGATTAAAAACTGGCTCACAGATATGATGCAAGAAATCAAAAATAGGGAAATTACCTCTACAAAGGACCAATAACCAGTGGAGTCCCCCTGGGGTTCTGTGGTGGGACCTCTCCTGTTAGGAATCTATTTTTTGAAGTAAATGCTAATACCAAAGGTCTCTGGCTGATCAAGTTTGCAGATGACTGCAAACTATCAACAGTCATTGAATCCCCAAATGACTTAGTCATCCTGCAGGAAGGATTGTCCCAGATAAATAACTTTTGCCAAAATCATGCACTGAAAGTAAATGCCAAAAAATGCATTATCGTATCCTTTTGGAAGACATCTATCTCAT
>NC_056729.1:371717565-371897565 GCF_019279795.1 Protopterus annectens | reverse complement strand
GGAGTTATTGTGTGTGGCATTTGTTTCATTCTTTGCACTCATTGTGTGGCTATAGAATTTTTGGACTGCAATGCTTGTATTTTTGATTTCAAGCAACCTAGATATTTGAGTCTAACACAAATTGCCTTTCAAACACCTAGACTGAATCATACAAGCTGCCACTTAGCTAGACAGACCTCATGATCTATAACAAACCTTTCTAAATTCTCAGCACACTGGCTGCATATATTAGCAATCAAGGCTGCATCACTCTCTACTGACTGACCCATGACAGCTGCAACCTTACTTCTAGGTATTTTGAGAATTGCTTATCCGAGGATGAGTACACAATTTGCACCCTAGCATTTTCTAGGAAATAACTCACTCTTGCCAGTATTTATGTTTAGACAAGCCAAATTAACAAATTACTGTAGACTGTCACACCGGACAGTGGTGTCCTTAAATGGATTCCTCATGCGGATCTAGCAGTGGTCTGCAAACAGCAGAGCTGCAGCTTTAGTTCCACAAGGAATCTAAACTTTTATCTTCTTGAGTCCATTAGCCACTGGAGAGCAAGTTCAGTTGCAATCATTAAGAATGGGGGGAGTAGGCAATAGCCTTGTCTGCTACCTTTAGGCATTCTGAATGGTTGAGATAATTCTATATTCATATGCTGTGGCAGACAGATGTTACATAATGTCTGTTTATAGTAGTTATGAAGCTGTGGGATTCCAAGTGCTTTTATCAAAACTCACTGGTACCTTCAGTTTATGAAACCAAGCACTTTCTCGATATCCCTGAGGCCTACCATTATAGGTTCTTGCATTTCTTGGGCTGCCAGCATGAGGATGACTCATGCATACTCACAGTAAGTACTTGACGTCTTGGGTACAAAGCTGACTTGGGCCAGGGGTTGCAGACTGTTCACTACTTATCTAGCACAGAGCTATGTGACTAATCTTATTAAAGGTGTACAACAAAACTTCAAAGATGTAGGAAGGCCAGGTGCTAACTTGGAATAGGTGTGGATCTGGGTGTATACCACAAAAAAGTACAGATTAACAGTTTACAAACTTTGCATGCTTTCATTAAGTGACCCTTAACTTAGATCTTGTAAAATGTCACACTGTTGCCTGTGCTGTCTATAAGCCATTATTATTTCTTGATGACAACATGTTGACTACCAAACTGCTTGTTTTTAAAATGTTGCAATGAGTTATTTGGTTGTCACCTTGACAAATATATTTTTCATAAGTTGTTTGTGCTGTCATTAGCATGATTATTAATGTCAAAAATGTAATAACATGACCATGGTGGCATCTAAAAAGAAAAACAAAAAAAAAATTGACTCGTTACAAGCTTTCATTAAGTGATCACCATTACTTATACACAGAGAAGGGGTGAAAAATGTGTTTGCTGCTGGGGTGATAAATTCCCTTGCTATAGCTCTGCTATAGATACTTAAGGGATTATAGCAATATACCCTAATTTTAAGTAACAGCGTACTTAAATTTCATAAAATCAGTACTGCTTCAGTCTTTGAGGTTTACCAGGAATGTGCTTCTCATGACCTGTGATCTATCCGGTACTATTTGCTTATGAAGTTTATTTATGGTTTCCTGTATTAGCGGACTATTTATGTTTGTTTGGAATTGTCTTTTTAGCCAACTTTCTCCAACCTGTGATTATATGAGAGTCCTTGTTCCACACTGTTGTAGCTTCTGCTTGCATGTGATGATATTTTACGATTATGTTTTTGAGTATGCAGGACATTATACATACTAACTGTGGTTATTTCAGTAACTGATGTTACTTTTGTTCATTTTTTACAATTACAGTTGTTAGTTTTCCTTGTTCAACTTTCTTAACAATAATGGATAATCCCATGGGATCATTATATCTTCATGTTTATAGTACTTCACAGCTACTTCCATAGTGCAATGTTTGCACAATCTCCAGTTAACAAACTTGTCGTGTTATTGAATATGTCTTGAGTATAGAATCTCAGTCATAAGTATATCACAGTGAGCAACAACGTATGTAATTATCGGTTCTATACTACAGAGCTTACTTTCCTCTATACCTCTGACTTTTGCTATAGATTTTTTGAGCAAACTCACATTTAGTCCACTGACTTGAGCCACCATTATTAGTTTTTCATCTTTTGGTTTAATTTCACCTCTCCTTAATTATTTACATATCAGATATTCAGCAATGAAATTATGACACTTTTCTGCACATGCCACTGTAACTCTGGGCTCCCAGTTTTCTTTTTTTTTTTATCTGGTTAACACCCTTGTATTATGAATTTTGTCTTTTAACACTTTCTTTTGCTACTTTTTAAGTTCACATCTGTGTTTTAGAGGTTTTGGTATCATAATAATTAGGAAAGTATTTGAAGACAGTGTCATGCTTCCTCTTATCTGCATGTGTGAGAGACTGAAAAAGGTGCTGCATTAATTTTTAGTATGGATCAGCCTTCTAGTTATCTGGCCCTGTTACTTTATCATTGGGGGTATCTTACATATGAGGTAACCACCTCTTTACTTAAAATAGCAGATGTCAGACTTACAGTTTAATGTTCATAATCTTAAGAAGCCTGATACACGTATGACGCCTTGCACAAATAGTCTGTTGGTCTAACAAAGTGGCTGCAGTAACTCTATAGAGGCAGCTGGAATAATTTAGAAATGTGCATTTATATTGTTTAGGGCCATTAGATGGATATGTTTTTAGGAAACACTCTTAGTCAAGATAGATTGGGATTTATGCTCTGATCCTGACTGATAGCATCCCAACTTGCATCTCACTGCTTACTCTTAGGTAGCTACTCAGTTTAGATATGGCCGCACCCTGTTAGTCAGCTGAAAGCACAGCTTTCTCCTCTCCTTCAAGTAGATATCAAGTACTTACTCATGCAGTTCATTTACAGTCCTCAAATGATCATATAATAATTGTTTATTTAAATTTGCTAACTGTGAGTGGACTGATTTTAGGACTCTTTTCAGCCGTAACCTGGACAAAAGATAGTGTAATATAATGAAGAAATACAATGCATATACAAGTAAAGTTTATCACATTTGGGTCTCAATAACAAAGTGGAACAACTATGGGAAATCTAAAAGTTATACACTGTGTAATGGAGGCCCATAAGACATATGAAAATCACCTCTTAAAGACATACAGTATAAGGCATAAGACATAAGAACTTAAAATATAAAAGTAAAACGTCATGGTCATTCTGAAGCTTTGTAGCTTAAACAGTGTATGTTTTAAGTGGTCATTTGCACTTATTCCATGGTCCACCATTACATAAATTTTAAGGTATTACACATGAAAGCTCTAACTTGGCTGGGTTTTGCTTGCAGTTTTTACTGAATAGTTTGCCCGTGTGACCTTTTCATCTACAGTTAGAGACACTTCCAGATAAAGTGAATTAGAAGTATTCTTTATGTGACCTGCCTGTTTAAACACACTTATTTTGTATATTTCTTGTGTAAGTTTTGATTTGACAAAGGACATTGCTTAATTTTATTTATTTAAAGTAGAACATTTTTCAATTTTAAGTGCTTGTCTGTTGTAATTTGTTTACATTTTATTAGCTTATAAATATATGTATATGAATTCTTACTTAATAGCTGTTATCTTTTACCTTTTGTAGAGTTGCTGCACAAGCCATTGCTTGCATACAAACATTCAATGGTTGTCTTATTTTAAGGATAAACAATAGTTTTGCTTTTGATATGCTAGTATATCTATCAAGTGGCATTACAATAAAGAAAATAAAAGGGGTGTTGGAACTGGAACTGGAGAGGTATTATTAAACACTCCTGGAAAATATTGTATTATTAAACACTCCTCAAAATTATTGTTTACTTGTATTTGTGTGCAAATTAATCTTAATCACGTTTCAGTTACTACTGGCAAAATTGAACTGGGTGGCACTGTGATCACTCTGAAATGGGTAAATTATGAGGTGCCACTGATTATAACTCTGATCTGTGGCTGGGCAGTGTAAAGATTATTTGGGTATGACAGGCATTGATTATTACAGGGGGCAACAGTATACATTTACCATATGGTCTTAAAGCCAATAACTCCTCATGCAATTAATGACAGTCATCCCAGTAGTATGAATTTTATGCTTATTCATCACATATAAAATGGTGGCAGTGGTGCAAATCCTGACATTGTAGACTCTGTCCATCGTACATACAATCCACAGTCATGAAGAAATTACAACAAACAAGGGTGAGTCATTATTGAGGTCATACACTTCCAAAAGGAAAAGTGGCTTCAGTCAAATTTTAATTTTCTCAGTCATTAATCTGCTTTCTGAGTCCATCCTGCAAATGTATGTTGCCAAACCAAATCTCGCATAATCAAAATTAAACTGCCACATAAAATACAAAGCAAATATAATCTCTTTCTGACTGCCTTATGAACTTAAGATATCTAATATGGTTATGAGTTATCTTAGCCTTTTGACTTAAAGCTATATCAAGCCATTGTTTTAACAGAAATTGTTTCAGAATTATTTGTAACTTCTGGAACTTAACCATTTCACTTTCATGTTTATAATGTTAACCATCTAAAGGAGTCAGAATACAGTTAGTGTCTTACACAGAGCATTACTTTAAGAGATCTGTTAGTATAGCACACTTTGCATATCTATATGTACTTATCTATATATCTGTCTATGTCTATCTACATATTTATATCTGTATCTACTATCTATTTATATGTATGTAATCAATAACTACTTACTGCGGTGGTATTACACTCATGGCACTTACTAATGAAGCCTAGCTTAGGGGGTGAATGGCATTCTGGTTCTGGTGGTTAATACAGAAAACATTCCTATGAAGTAATAACACTTTCTTGCTGAGGTTTTGGCAACATAGTTTACAAACAGGGACTTTGCAGGGGTAAATGTTTAACTAATTTTTGTTGTTTATTCTGATGCAAGGACTTTATACGTCCATGTTTGCAGATCTCTATGCACTTCCAAGTACTTTTTACCTTAAAACATGATAATTGGGGTTATCAGACTCTCCACATTTCTGCTGTATCTGAGTAATGCCCATATTGCAGCCCTTACTATTTTGTCAATTCTTCCTATCTTTTGCTGGCAGGGGCACATAAGGAATAACTGTCTTATCATGTAATTCATGGATTGATCTGGAGGATTCCTCAGCTCATCACTTAGGTTGACAGGCCTTGCTTAGATAGTAGATGTTATGAGACCATTACAGCTGACAATTTATCTGGTTGGATAATAATCCCAGATTATGGAATCAGATTTTGTGCATTTTCCCATTTCACCAGCCCTATAGGAATGTGGCTTTCTAATGAGGCTGCATGATGGCCTGAGTGTCCATAACTAACAGGCCTCAGTGTCCATGAGTCTAGATATGAAAGTTGTTTTCAGTGATTATTTTCCATGGCAGTTTGATGTCAGCTAGGAACATTTTCCTTTCAGTAGCTTATTATAGAATTCTTGAGACTATACTGTTAGCTTAGTGACATGGGGGAATAGAACTGGTATGACTACTAGTAGACAGGACCTCTAATATACTCATTCACCATACAATATACACTGCAACTTCAAAAAGTGATAAATATTTATTTTGAGATTAAGCCCAATCTTCATATTATGGCTCAAAAGTGTGTGTGTGTGTGTGTGTGTGTGTGTGTGTGTGTGTGTGTGTGTGTGTGTGTGTGTGTGTGCATGTGTGCATGTGTGCGTGTGCGTGTGTGTGTGTGTGTGTGTGTGTGTGTGTGTGTGTGTGTGTGTGCAGCGCTGTGTGTGTGTGTGTGTGTGTGTGTGTGTGTGTGTGTGTGTGTGTGTGTGTGTGTGCTTCACAATGCAGTTAAAATCCTAAAGATGATTATAATTTTTAATTGTTTTCTGACATATATGGTACCGAGCTTGACTATCATTTTAACCTGGGCTAGCTCTAGCCCCATGAGAGTATAATCTGATGCAAGAAGAAGGGCTTGAACAAATACATTTCATAGAAGATAAAGTGTATCACTGAGAAATGAAAATCATCAGAATCATTGCTATCGGACAAGTAAGATAAGCAGACCAATGATTAAATCATCAGAATCATTGCCATCGGCCAAGTAAGATTAGTGGACCAATGATTACTTTTGGCAAATGAAAAGAACTATACCACCGGGAATTCCTCGTTGCTGAAGCAGTACTACAACGCTGTTAGTAGGAGAGAGAAAATTATAACTGCAAGTCTTATCTTAATTCTGAGTCAACGATTGCCCTTTAAAATGAGAAAGCACTTGACAAGAAAATTATGTCCTGAAGGTCCCATAGCATTGTAAACAGATAACCTTACTTAATTACTTGTTTGTCACATAATATAATGTTAATATTATTTTCTTTATGTCTTCTGAAAGTAGTGTACAAGGAGTTACTACATAAGTTAGTTAGTTAAATTTGCTGATGTCCCCTCTCTGGGCCAGTAATCAAGGAGTCTGAATCTTCACCACTTACTCTGTAGTGGGACATTCACGTGGAATAAAAATAGATACACACAGTATTTCCAGATGCAGCTGTCTATATCAAGCACAATTTCCCTTAAGAGCACACAGGGAATACACTCAGTCCAGAATCTGGGTTTATCTGTCTCCCCAGGTCCCCAGTAAGACTCCCCACTGGCATAGCTATAGAGTTGAGTCCTCAGCCAAGTGTCCAAGCAGAGTTCACCAGCACCCTCTTTGTGAAAACAGTGCTTTGTATCCCTGCTCCAAACAACTGATACACACACTCTTTGAAATTTGATTTTACACACGCACACACACGTGCACACACAGGCACACATGTGCTTACATGCACACACGCGCGCATGCACATGCGTGTGGACACGCACACACACACACACACACACACACACACACACACACACACACACACACACACACACGCACACACGCACCTGCACGTGAAGATACACAAGTGCCCACACCCATGTGCACACCCACACATGCACATACACACATGCACACACACATGCACACATACACACACACACACACACACACCTGGGAAGGCTGGCACAGATTTACTAGTTATGCCCCATTTTGCCCAGACTATAAGGTAGTTACTGTCACCAGACATGTTAAAGCCAGACACTCTAAGGCTCTTGCAAGGGAACCCAGTTATACTGAGTGAAATTAATATTAGTACAAATGGTAGTGCTTTGACCAATGTAGTAAGGCTTTCAGGAGTGGCCACAGATACACCAAATAGATATGAGCACTCTCAGTGGTTAAAATATTCTCTAAAGGACCAGCCACAATGAAAAGTTTAAATATATTTAATAATAAATAATAAAAGAACACGAAAATACAGAATATCTATTTACTATAAACACCGGAGTTTCAATCACAGGAAATATTAGATTAACACAGATGAAAAGATTCACATAGATACAAAACAGTAATTAACTGATCTCGCTATGTTTTTCTGACTGATCTAAAGAATTACTATTCCCTGGTCACTTACCAGAGCAAGGCAAGATGAAGTAGGTAAGGTATCCTTCTTTATCAGGTTCCAAAAACAGAGTGCCCTGAGACTTCAGTCTCATCTAGTATTAAAAATAGTATTTCAGTGATGAATTACAGATTACATAAAACTGGTCATCTGACTTCTAGTTCCCATGGTACCCCTTTTCCTAGCAAGTGACCCAGAATCTCACACATATGTGTCATTAATATAAACACACAGAGCCTTGCTAAAATCTGTTGCAGCTTCTTGAAGTCATAAAACAATAAAACAGTTCCACTCTTCCTACAGGAGCTAATAAACATTTTGTCTTTGGGTGCAGTTAGAACTGTAAGACACAATTTGTATCCCCTAAATTAAGTAATTTAATTTCTTACTATTTTTCAAAGTTAGCTGGACTGAGATTAACCTCTTCTCTTCCAGTAACCCAGTTACAATACAGTCTGGACCTACTGTTTGTACATTTTTTAACCCAAGCAACTTTTCAAATATATTTTTCAACACAAGTATCTGTACAAATCAATTTGATATACAAATGACGTATAATTCTTTACAAAATTCCAGCTAGCTATGCTTACCTATGTTACACATCCACTGCCCTACTTCTCCTGGCATAGCTGGCAATACCTCACATCACCACAACTTCCATTAAGATCCTTAACTCCATTGACTCAGAAAATATAAGACACATTATAAATATAAATGGATACCTACCTGATACACCTAAAATTGGGGAGAGTTCCAGGTTTCCTTAATGGTTCATTGGTTCAAGTACTAGCCTAATTGCCCTGTAGGGTCATTTTAAGCTTAGCTAAAAACTCAAGGTCAGAATCAAACCCTGTACTTCATGTTTATGAGATGAAAACCCTTAACCATTATGCCAAATTTCCCCTTACACAAGGGCACAAAACCTTGTAAAAATTAAAAAAAAACATGGCAAGTGGAATGTAATAAGTAAGGGTGAAATGAACATTTGTGGCAACTATAATCAGTGCCAATATCTGATGGTGGGAATGCCAGAAATACTGTTAAAAAAAGGAAATTCTACATGTATATTTACTTTTAAAGCTAGAATTATATGTTTCTTGCTCTGCATGCTGTAATGCATTCGACATAGGCAGAATATCTAGAAGTCTGTCTCTAAGACAGTTTGCAAGCACATGTATGCCATTATGATTCAGGGTGCTGCTAATGCATTTTCTAAGCATGCTATGGAGTGCACAGTTAGAGATTTTAACTTTGTCATTTGGAAGAAGTTTTTTCCTCCATATAGGAAGGAAGCTACAGAAGAATGGTTAGATTGGAAGAATATGTGTGACATATGACACTGAATACTTACCAAGTATCAGGTCTAAATGACATGGAAAATGTTAAGGTTTATTTAAGAAAAAGGGGTTAGCTCACTGACCCTGATCATATGACTTATTTTACTCACATGACCGCATTTCAGCTTGTATAAAATGAATGTGCTTATTAGTGTGTGGCACAGTCTAAAGATCACCATTTGCCAGATAAAAACACTTCCTTTGATTTTTGTTTTCTATGAATTTTAGACTTCCGTGGTGGTGCAGCGGTAGCGTTGTTACCTCACAGCAAGAGGTTCTCCCATTTGATTCTCAGCTTGGGTTGGGAGTGCCTTCTGTGTGGAGTCTGCATGTCCTCCCCGCGGTAGAGTGGGCGTTCAAAAGACATGCGTTGAATGGGCATGCCTTCGGTGAAGGTTGGGCATTGGGCTGGCAACTCGACACCATAAAAAAAACTGCCAATCATTAGTGGACCAGAGTTCCACTGTGGCGACCCCTAACCGAGAAACGAAAGACAGACAACATGTATTTCTTATTTTATTAAAGTGGAATTACTATTTGCATAATTTATTTTATGGATTAGGAAAGTTACTATACTTGAACCAGTGCTTTTCTTGGTACTGCCCAGTTTTTACATAACCACCTACATGCAAATTAGACATACCTGAAAACTTCATGGATACTGTAAGCATTAGGATTTTCAACTAATTTATTAATAAAGAGTGCACTGCTACCTGTTGCTTGGAGTTTTAACCCCTTGCTTGTGATATGCCATTAGAATATTACTCCTTATGGTGTGATATATCCCTCAAGAGTTGTGTGAACATGCTCGGCATGAGGTTAGTTATTGGTTCTTACCTGATATGTTTGGTACCTGCTTGAATTATTTACTTTATTGCTGCTTTTGCCTGTTGGTTTGCTCAGGCTGAATATTATTTTAATTTCCGTCCTAATAATGAGTAGCTCTGAAACTTTTTTAATAAATTAATGAAAAAAATCAATATTTAGGATTGTAATAATGATTTGTAATGCACACATATGCACAATTTTTGGATACCTATACTTCACTATTCAGGCATTGATACGCAGTGTCCCACTTCCATGCCAGGTCTACCAGATACTCTAACCCCCAGGACTTGCTCCATAATCATCTCTTTCTGGTTGTAAAACCTAATGGCATACTGGGGGTCTCATCCTTTCACATTCCATGGTGGGCATTTTTGGTTATGCCCTAACCGATCCCCTCCCTCCTTCATGATACCAATGGCTATGTCTGAGGTGTGGCCATGCAATGGGGACATTGTGTCATATTGACCCACCTCAATAGCAGCTAAGCCATGTCCATTTCACCTCCTTTTGGACCACACCTCCTATCATGCAGCATCCTGAGCCTCCACCAGGGACTGATGCAGGACCAGCCTACATTGCTGTCCTCTCACCTAAGATGGTAATGCCCATTCCTCCATACCAGTCCACCAGTGACTCAAGCTGCTCATTAAATCCAGTTTGGAAATATCTGGGGCTTTATCCTTGTATGGCATCTGAGTGGCATTCATATGCACTATGTTGCTAGGTTGCACTGGTATTATGAACAATAGGAAATACTGAGCCCATCTAGTAATAACTATCTAATGGTCAGTAATCTGTATGCAGTACAGATGACCTTTTTCCTTGGATTGGTAAAAAATGTGTATTCTGTGTGGTCAATGTCTATTTACTCCTATCTGTGGGACTGAAATGCAATCTCATCAATCATGTTACTTGCTAAAACTGTCCACCTGCTACTATTATTGCTTGTTGATTTTTTTAATTTTAATGTATTTATTTTCAATGGGGTATATAAAGAGTTTATTTTTGAATCCTTATTAGTCATGATCTTAGCCATAATTACAAGAGTAAATACAACACATATATGGTCAATTAAGTATGGTAATTCAGCCTGTAGGCCTTGTGGAGGTAGGAGGAATTCAGAGTATCTAGAAAACTCCTACATGGACTTTGGGTTAACATGCAAAGTTCAACATAAACAGCGATCTGGGGTCAGGAATGAGCACCAGATCCTGAAGCTGTGATGGATGCTTGTTTTCTGTACTTGCTGCTGTAATGGTCACTCTATATTGTAAGCCAGTAAAGGGAGAGAGACATTTTAGATGGGACATTATCATATTTCAGGATACATGCACATGCACTCCCACACAGACACACACAGACACACACACACACACACACACACACACACACACACACACACACACACACACACACCCACACACACACACTCAACTCATACACAGGATTTTTGACAGTTTCTGACTTTGCAGAATGTTGTTAATTTTGCCTCATACTTTTATTCTGTCCCTCAAAAAATATATATTTTTTCATTTTCTGGTAAATCACTCAGTATGATTATTTTGTAAATGTTACAATTTTACACTTGTTTTTTGTTCCAAAAATACATATTGATGAAAAGCCTGTTGTTCTGTTATTCTATTAAGTTTTTTTAACTGAATTAGAGTAAAAGTAATGTCTTTTGGCTTTTGTCTGTTAGGGGTTGCCACAACGGAACACCGGTCCACTTATGTTTGGTAGTAGATTTTTATGGTGCCGAGGTGCCAGCCCGACTCCCAACCTTCAATGAAGGTACACCCATTCACACACACACACCTACTTGCATGTCTTTAAATGTCACTCGACCACGGGGAGGACATGCAGACTCCACACAGAAGGTGCTCCAGCCGAGAATCGTGCCGGAGAACCTCTTGCTGTGAGGCGACAATGCTAACCACTGCAACACCGCGGCCTTTTTAATGGAGTTAGAGTAATGTTTAAAAATTACCCCTGATTTTTGATCTTTTCTCCCACTTATTTTTGTCCTTGTCTAAAATTCTTGAAAAAAAAGTTGTTGAGGAGTAAGCTCATTGATGGTATGAATGCTTGTATTTGGATCATAGAAGGAAGTCACAACACTTGTTAAAAATGAAAGCAGACACGCAAAGGATGTGCAGATTCAGCAGTGGATGTGCCACAACTGAGACACACCATGAGGCAGCATTAAAGCTGTGCCACAATGCAGCTCTGGATTATTTTATGATTATTACAGCAACATTGTACCTGTTTATTTTCTGAAGAACTGATGTTATTTTTCAGTTATTTTAAATGCTTTACTCTGCAGTGATATTGACTGTTTAATTTACTGCTGGTAAAGAAGAAAGAAAACAAGCAAACTAACAAAATGTCTATTAACAAAGTGTCAACAGAAGTTGAGGTACATAAAAAATGATGGTGTTGGGAATATTTTACAGAATGGAACAACAGAGACAGAAAGAGTTACTGTGTAACAGGCATTCTCTGGTGGACGAATCATGATACTGGATAAGAGCTGGTGCAGCCAAGAATGACAGTTATTTAGAGATAAAACAACTGGAATTGGGATCTTTAAAAAGAGAGTAGGAGCAAATTACAAAGGAAAATGGGAACTGTGGGAACAATACATACAGAGGCGGAATGAGGTTTAAAAGAAGCCATGACTTGAATGAGCTATGTAATGTTTGACGGACAATGAATGGGTAGATTATAAGTGATAATGTTTGCAACGAGGATTATGTCAATATAGTTTGTTTTCATTTATATAAATGTATGATTATCCATATATATATCTATTAATTTATAAAGATGTTTCTTGTTTATAAAAAGAGAATGACAATCATTTGTGTGAAATTGGCCTGACTGCATATGCAGGTTGTTAGTGCAATGAAAATGTTGGTGGGAGCTTTATCTTTTTACCTATTCATTCATTCATTCATTTATTTATTTTTGTTAAACAGGGGTCTGAATAACCACAAAACAAACATTTCTGAGCTCATTTCAGCAGGCCAACTACCTAAAGACTTTCCACATTCATACAGCCTTGAGTTACTATTTACTAATTTGTGAGTTTTGCAAAGAATCACATCTATGTTGTATTGTTCTTTTAGATTACTGTACCTGACTTGATCTGTTTGTGAAAACATACCTGGTTAGGCCTGATTTACCTAATTTACTAATAGGATGAGGTTGTTCAGACAGGGATGATGAGTGCAATGTTTGTTTTATTGGGAAGTGGCCTCCCTTTTTAAATACTACAAAGGCAGAGGACTTCCTATCTGATACACTTATTTTCATGCATTTACCCCAGTTTCATCTGTATCCAAATGCACAATCACATTTTCTTCCTTCTTTTCCTCCAAAAAGAAGAGGAAAGAGGAAAATGCCACGTGCAATTGTTGCAGGAATTTGGAAATTGAAATAACATCTCCATGAATACTGAAAACTGGGATGCAATGCATATGATATAGCCTGTCATGATTCTTTTCATTTCCTTTCATGTATCTCTCTCCCTCTGTGTTTTTTTGTTTTTTTTTTGGGGCGGGGGGCAGATTGTGTGATTAGTGATCATTCTAAACTTTGATTTGGTGTATATGGTGGATGTTGAGTTGTCACAATAAAGAGTTAATACATTAAAAAGCGATGTATACAAAAAGAGAGTTTTGTTGCTTATATCGGGTCTACTTTAGTTCAGCGAATGATCAGATGATCGAACGCTGTTAGGTCGAACATGAAGTGTCGAACCAGCAAAATAGCGAACAGCCGGAACAGCAATTTTTTTCTCAGGGAGAGAAAATGCTGGGCCAGCCATCCAGGTTGTGCCATTTCCTCCAATGTGGTGTGATCTCAAAGTTGGTATATTTAAGTAAGGGGAGTATGGGGGTCACAACAACCCACATGGGGGGTGTGGGGGCGAAGCCCCCATTTTATTTAGTGTTGAGTGTATTTTTTTTTTTTTTTGAGAACAGTGATTTTTTTCCCTGGGGGAAAAAAAATCGCTGTTCTGGTTGTTCGCTGTTTTGAGTATTCGAGATTTAGGGGTCACTATAACAACTTTCGATCATCTGATCATTCGTTGTTATAATACAGACCCCTTATAGCATGTCATTTTCATAGTTCTCCAGCAGTATGTTCTTGCTTACATTGTTAGGTCTTTTCTGTGATCAAAATGTGTTCATATCCCGAATTTCTGAAACTATTTTGAATCATACTGGAAAGATGACAAATATTACCTCATGTTAAGTGGTGGCAAATTATGGTCTTTGCCACCTGGCATTAGAGGGAGAAGTTAATTAAGGAAAAAATAAACAGGTCTCTGCTTAGCCTGTACTTCTTGTGAAGTAAAGTCTAAATCAAGAAAGGACCACTGCCATATGTCATCGAGGTCGCTCAGCATTTAACACATAATAGCAGTAAATATACAGCATATGTTCTGCTGAAGGTGTTATGAAATTTTTATGAACCGACTTATCTAAGGTCATAACTCTGTTCCTTTATTTTCTGGATGACAGGTTTTATTTGTATTACAGTTTGACTTAAATTTAATCAATATAAATTCTATACATTCCTTGTGACATATGGATCCAGCAGAATGCTGGATGAATGAACAGCAGGGTCAGGGTATCTTAAAGAGATGCACAGGAAACATTGTCTAATAAAACAACTGACAATTTTATAGAGACCTGCAAACATGCAGATTGTCTGCTCCCCAGTATACTCTTAGAAGAGAAACATGAGTTTATACACATGAATGTACTGACAGCGTTATATCAACAAAAGAAAATAATAGCACTGTCACTAGGGTGTTGCCACTGTTCCTTCCTAGTTGAGCTTCAGTAAAGTACTATCAGCTATATGTTGTGAAGATAGGCACATCTAAGAATCAGTACACCTATAATGTTGAAAAAGCCATGTACATTGACATAATTATATGAATACTGCTTTTCAGTCTTTTAAATGCATATTGTCAAAGTTAGCACTGTGCACATAACAGCTTGGAATAAAGACACCATAGTAAGTCACTCCAAAGTACAATATAGTGACTATACCTGCCTTCCATGACTAATTTTGTATGGCTGGCTACAAAATCCTAAAAGTTGGATAACTGTTGGAATTAGCCCCTGCCTCACTTAGTTTTATCATCAAAGATAGCTTCCCACTTCTTGTACCAAAAATAATCCTTTTTTGAGTTTCTTGATATAACTAGCACACTTTAAGGTAACTTGACAATTTGTACAGGCTCTGACACGTGAACATATGCTTATTAGTTACAGTACAGCCTCATCGGGAATGCTTAATGCACTTCAGAGGAAATACTCACTATTTTACAACAAATAGCACAAGTATCAGCATAGTAATAGAATACATCAAGTACCAAGTCCAGTAAAATAAATAAAATAATTTAATGAAAATGTTATTTAAATATGAACCTACATTAATCTCAAACATATTCTGTTAGAGATAAGAAAAATACATAATATGAAATGAACTAGCTGTTCTCATTGCTAAAGTAAGTGGATATCCAGAAGTTAATTCATTTTGGTGCTCTGTTTCATAGGCTGCCTTGCAAATACTTTCTGTTAAGTGTTATAACTTTTCAATACTTCATAAATATTGGATGGAATTTAATAAAGCCTACACAGACTTATTTGCCATGTAGGAAAAGTAGCACAGTGCTTACATGGAAGTAAGGAGATGTGTGATCCAGTAAATCGAGCAAAGGGGAGTGCACAAGCGTGTGGACACAGAAGTGTTTGTGGCATGCATATCACCTCACAAGCAAGTGAAATGTATGCAAATGATGCAAGTAGAGTGATGCAGCATGCAGATAGGCAGTCGTGCAGACCCCGTGTTGATTTCCCTAATGAACATGGAAAAATACCCTGTACAGGAAGTAAAAATGACACCAGGGGCTGTAAAAGTGTAGTTACAGAGGCAGAAATAGTATAGAGGACACAGATATGTGCAAAAGTAACCGCTGTGTGTCCAAAATCATATGGAAAACAATGTAAAATATTTATTTTTTAATACACTGTATATGTTTGCACGGTCCACCTCAGTGCGTAAACATTACATTATGGAAAAAAAATATTGTAAAAATCAGAATTTTTGAGTATGAAACAGGATCCTGTGTGGAATATGTACAATTTAGGACTGCTGTGGTTGCTAATGAGGCAGTGCCTGAATCCATGTAGTTACCAGGTACTATGCATGGATCTTTATTCAAATGATTTGGATTACTGAATAATCGCACAAATGGGTATCAGTGTCCACAGATCCCATCTGTGTAGGCACAGAACTGTGTTAATGTCCACAGAAGAGGTAGCCGATATCAAAAAGGGATGTGTCTGCAAACTTTTAAGCTCATTGGAGCTCAGCGGCACCTGTTTGCAAGGTATGCTGCTGGGCTCAGCAGGGGTATGTGTATGGTGACTGCTAAGCTTTGTTGAACTTAGTGGTGTGTGTTTCAGCATGTTTCACCATCTTTGCATAGCACACAGCCATGCTGAGCTTGACCTGCCATGGGGGTGTGTCTGCTCACTGCTAAGCTTTGTTTAGATGTGCTGCACAAGTTTGCGTGGTGCGCCACACTGCTCAGCAAGGAAAGATGTCAAAAAAAAAAAAATTGGCTGAGAAAGCCAATGATATTTTAAGTACTGAGGAGCTCTGTTTCATTTAAACTAGGGCCATTAAACCCCTTAATGATGTACTTAGCATGTGGAATGCATCATAGCTAGCCAATCACACTACATGTGTGGCTATCACCAAGATAGTAGCAATACTGGATATGTCCCTGTATGCCGTGACAGATTCTGCTGTATGTCTCTACGCCCATCACTGCAGTCTACTGTGGTATGCCCTTTACGGGCAAGGTCCCACTAATATGTCATACAGCCACTGTCAGACAAATAGCTGTGTGATATTACAACAACTATATGGGGATAGTCCAGCAACATCAGTGTGCCACAACGACAGACAGCAATGCAAACCTGCTGTAGTACATGATCCCTGTAGGCATCATACCTCTCCACTACACAGATGCTTGTGGAATGTGAACATGTGCCTCATAGATGTGGTCCTTTTAGCACAAACATGTGGACGTCTGACAAATGGTTGGCCATTCATTGATGGTTGTTGTCAGATAATAGAGAATCTGGCTGTCACCCACCAGACCCCCTCAAAAAACACTTATGCTACAGTAATATCTGTTAGTCTATTCATAGTCTTACTTTATACGGTCAACATTTATTCTCTGTCACTGAGTTTGGGCCTGTGTCCCCCAATTAATTATGTCTATGACCTGAATCCCTGCTGTAGTGGGTTGACAGGTATGTTAGCCATAGACTCAACCAATGAGGGATGACTGTCAGCAAAACAGTGACCTAGCCAGAGTACATCATGAACAGTCAGGGACACTTTTCCAATGTCAGAACTATTTATGTGTGACAGTGACAGACTGAGAGGATGTGAATTACATTACATCGTTTGATGTTACAGGAGTGTACACCCTCGCTTAGTGTTACTATGTCTAACACAGATTCCACTAGCTTTCCTACAACAGCTGACTACTGTAGGAGGGTGTAAAAGGGGCAGAGCTGGGATTTGACTCAAAGCAGGGACAGTTGAGAGGCATGCCTGTAGCTGTTGGACAGCAGAGTATCACCAACATGTCAATACCATAGATGTACAACGGGCCAATTGCTGTAAACCCTGTTCCCCATACCTCCATCCTCCCATCTGCATCTCATTATATGGGGGCATCTATTACATAAAAATGAAATAGAAATGGTCAGGCAGATGGCATATATCACATAAAAACCTTTTAATAAAAAAAAATGCTAAAACTAAACATAAAATAAAGTAAAAGATGAGCGCTTTTGTATCAAAAACTAGATGCTTCATAAGATCTACAGCATTAAAACAAACAGAGCATTTAAGGCTTTACCTTAGGCCATGTGACTTAAGCACAGGTTTTACAGGAATAAAATCATTCAATCCTTTGCCCCTAGTGGCCTGTAAGATAAGGACATCAGGATCAGTGACATCAGGACTCATACTGAGTGCACACTGAGATTAAATGGATGATTACCTTGTAGATCTGATCTTATTTCATTGTACTCTTCCTCATTTCATTTGGATTTTTATGTGAACAACTGTGTATAACTGCATATATATATTTACCTCACTTAATTTTGATTTTTATGTGAATAACTGTGTATAATCACTATGTAATGTGGATTTTTATGTGAATAACAGTGTATAATCACTATGTAATGTGGAACTTTTCTCCCCGGGCCTCCACTGAAAATGGGCTCCCTGAGCCTAGTGGACCTCCCCGGTCATCAAACTGAAATAAATAAATAAATGAAGATAGGGGGTGGGGGGAGAGAGAGAGAGAAAACATTCCATTAATACTATTATAGTCTATTTTGTGGAGAACAGTACTGCTATCTACTCTACAGGTCTGTCCTTCCTTTATGTTTACAAGTGGACTATAGCTGCAGTAGCATGTACATATCTCTCAAGCTATCTGCATGGGGCAGTATGTGCTAAGCCGTAACAACTAAGGGTAGCAAACTACTTAGAACACTTGCACATCAGGTGGACCTATATAACTGCCAAGGTGTACTATGGGCTGATGTAGTGATACATTCCTGGCTAGATACTCATGTTGATGGTAAATGTGTGACAGAGGGATTACACACTACTAATTACATTCCATGACAGCATGACACTTGAGAGACATGTGTGTGTACAGTACAAAAACTATACTACTATCATGACTTGCTTGACAGGCATGGGGATAGAACCCAATAGCAGTGATTACAGAGGACATCAGCATCAAATGTATTAATTGACTGCAGCAAACTTTAACAGACTCTCCAGGCATACAGCCATTATTTATTATTTTATTAGTATTATATTTATTTCCTTTATTTTATGCTCTATATTAACATACCTGGTAATGATGTGACATCTAAGCACACATTTATTTGCCCGGACTATGGGCTAACTAACCCATTTTCCTGTAGTTCCTGTGGAGAGAAAATCTGTAATCATTTTGTGACTGATACTGTAATATATAATGCTACAAAGCAATGCATTTGAACCCTGATCTGTGTGTGGCAAAATGCATTTCTTACAGAGTATTGAACAAACTGAGCTACTGAGTCAGTGCTGCATACGTACTGACAGATATTTGCCTAGAACTTGCCTGGAACCAAAATATGACTTGGTAATAGTGGTACAGTTTTATACTAAACTCTAGTGACAGTTGAAGACACAGGCATGAAATTCAAGCATGACAGAGATACTAGGTAATCTATACATTACTACATAAGATGCAGGTGTACACAATATATTGTTAGTGGGTTGAAATATCTGTCATGTCTACAAACCATACCAGATTATTGGGTTGGCTACCTCACCCATATACATTTGCAGACAGTATATTTGCATATTTGCAATCTACAGCTATTACACTTGTACTTGCCTGAAGCATCGTACCTCAGAGTCTGAATGCATATTGCTAAAATGCAATGGTTAAAAAAAGACAATCCTGATATATACAATATATTGGGTGTTACTGCTATTGCTTCATGTGCTATTGCAGAACAGGTGTCATAATTCATTTCTTCAAAAACATCTCTGAATCTACACTTATTGCACAATACTTTATACCTTGAGGCAGGTGCTGGTATTGATTTTTGTTTTTATTGCAGAACAGTTGTCATAATCAATTTAATGTAAAACAGCACTAATTCCACACATATTTCACAGCAAAGCTTTATTAGCAGTACCTCCATGCAGTTACTGGTATAGTTTCATGTTTTTATTGCACAACAGTTGTAATGCAGGTGTTGCAATACAGCTGTAATTCCACAGTTATTGCATTAGAAACTTTATTTCATTTACTTTATCAAGGTTAATGCTTTACTCTTCCCTACTTATTGCACTACAGTTGACAGTAGTCATTTATTGCAATACAGGTCTATGTCCACATTCATTGCAAAACAATCTTTATTGTATATACCTAATGGCAGTTAATGCTTTACTCTTTCTTGCTTATATGACTGTAGCTTGCTAAATACATCTGTACTCACCAACTTACGGTAAACGGGCCAAGTACCCAGTATGCGCCTCAATGTTGCGAGCTCTCTCCTCTGCAGCTGTAGGGAGAGATGTACACCATTATGCATACCTGTCCATCAGACGTTCAGATTAGGTATTGGCGAAACAAGGGTAACAGTACTTACAAACTTGTGGTGCATTCCCTGCCCAAGCATCTTGGACCCATGTGGCCAAGAGATTCCCCTTCCAATACTTCAGGTCATCATAATGGTGACAGACCTTCTCACCTGTGTGAGGGATACCTGTCTCACTGGTGAGCTGACATGCCAGCTGGTCCCAGGCCTCTGCATTGCACTCTGAGCCCTGGAACTCACCCTGCAGCAGATGGTTATCATGGCTTTTCACCAGGAGTCCAACCATGACCATGGATTCCTGAATGCCCCACTACTGCACCCAGAAGTGTGCACCCTCTCTATTGCCTGTTATAGTCACTGCACAGTTCAAACTCCAACAGAATTTGCTGTATTCCCACCTAGTGAGCTTAATATAGCCTGTTTTCCACCCTTACATGCCATTGGGCAATATTTAAAAATGCTGCTTGTTGCTTAGCACCGCACAAACCAGCGCAGTTCAACTGAGCAGTGCTTAAACTGGCAATGCTTAGCAGTGCATAAACCAGCTAAGCACAGCTGAGCAGTGCCAAGCAGTGGCAGGCAGTGCTGTTCTTGTTTAAGCAGTGCTTATCAAGGCTTAGCACATCTTAGGAGAGCTTAGCTGAGTGCAGCAGATCTGGATTTAAAAATACTTAGCATAATTTGTATTTGTAAAATAAATGTGTAATATCCCTTCCATGTATTCAAACCATGCATCTACTGCACATAAGGCCATAACTCTATCTATTTGGCTACATAGATATATGGAATGTTGCTATACATTTACATATATTTCTGAGCTACCTTTAAGCACTGCTGAGCATTGCTCCATGGCATGCAAACCCACTCAGCTATGCTTAAACTTGACCATTTTATAGATAATTAAATACATCTGGCTTCTATTTTTAGGATGTCTGGCATGTGTCACTTGCTGTGCTCTGCACCATGCAGTGCAAACCTGCTTTTTATACAATATTAAAAATATTAATTTACATTGATATAATGCGGTTGGACATTGCAGGGAGTGTGTTGCTCATCTGCGGACACAGATAGCACCACACTTCCTACACTGATTCAATAACCGTGTTCCATGGCTCTACCTTGGAAATGCACCATGATTAGTGCACATGGCGTGCTGCCAAGGGGGAACCATATATATAGACATGGTAACAGTCCATGTAGACTCTACATGCTGCCTACACAGACTTTATTAAATCCTGGGATTTTACATTGTTTCATGTAGCTTAAGCATAATGCTTTGTGCTGAAACTGTAAAGCATTATTGGTATTTTAAGATAATTTGCCTTCATCATTCTTTGAAGGGCCCATATTGCATTCAGGTAAAGTCATATTTGTTTTGTGAACAGAATTATTTTTGTTTCCAATTACAATATTGCCATTCAAGCTTTTATTCTTAGAAATATGTGCACACTCTAAATCCAGGTTATCACAGATTAAGTGCAATTCCATACATATCTGTGCTTCCACATCCAAGTGGACATACAGAAACAAGCACACACACACACCCAAACACACATGGATACACACATGCCCCTCCACACAGAAACACAAACACAAATGCACACTTAAATCTACACACAGACATCATCACAGTCACACAAACAAACACACAGAGTTTGGAAAGGGAAAAGAGCAGAACCTGCAAATAGGGCACACCAAGACACACCCATATATACTAGCATTTACTAAGTGGGATGCTTCACTTTTGAGGTTTCACTTAATGTGATTTTGTTTCAGAACTTTTCATACCAATAACAAAAAAATAAACAAAAGAACAGCAGTTTGATACATATGAAGTGCTGTAAAAATGAGTAGAAACCAGAGCTGTTATGTAGAACAATTCTTATACAAGTAAAGGCATGACTGGTACTGCAAATTTTTGGCAGGAGGCTGCTAGTGTGAACCTGACTGGATCTCTCAAGATTTTCTACAATATCTAGCTCTGAGATGAGATGAGTGCTGCTGGACTGTAGTTTACCCAAACTATTTCAGTGTTACTTTTTTTCACTTTAAAGGGTATCCTTACAAGAGTACCCCATTTGGGCTTTTATAATGTTAGGAACAGGGAAGCTAGGAAAGTTATAAATATGAGAGAAAGAAGAAAGGAGAAACACTGAAGAGGCATATTAAAGGGTTTGTGCAGGAGGTAATGGGAGAGGGAGCTCACAATGTTTTAGAAGGGCAATGACCCTCCCCCTCCCATTTTCCTATTTCTTTTTTTTAAGTGGGAAGCTCAGGAAGGAGTAAGAGTAGAAGGTGTAGGGGAGAAAGACAGAGAGAATTAAAGAAGAGTTAACTAGGAACACTGTGATTGGCTGATGCTGAGGGGTGATGAGACATATAGATGACAGACAGACACAAAGGGGGATGAGGAAATTTATAATACAGGACCTCAGTTATCCACCCTCTATGATATACCAGGAGAGAGGACTCTAATAGCATGGGTACGGAGGCCTCCTGTGGCTTGATGGATGGAGCTGACTGGGTCAATGAGTCTTGTATCTGCTGTAGGATAGATTGATGTAGGTGCAGGCCTCTTTTCACAGCCCACTTACCTGCTGCCTCAATCAGACCTTAAAGTTCATGCTGTTGATGGCTTGCCAAGCTGCCTCATAGCATAGACCCACAGTGGTGGGGCAACTGCCTCCACTCTGTGAAGATGTCCTTGAACAGGCAGGTGGAGCTAGTCAGCATTCCATCACCTGGGAGACCTGTGGAGGTACAGTCTGAGCACTTCTGGACCTTTAGAAAAAAATAAAATAAAAATAAAAAGAGAAGAAAAATAATGAAGTAGAGAGTGAGAGAAACAGAGGGAGAAAGTGAGACAGAGAAATAGAGACAACAATAGACTCATAAGTGTTCTGAAGCAATTGCATTTTATTTAATAACATAAATGTAACTATTTATTCATTTAATCACTATTAAGCAATGTTACATATTTCAGATGTACCTATAGAATGAATTCTAGCAACTACCCTTTGAAGGCACATGCTATTACTGCTCCTTGTCTCATAGGAATTAATAACAACTGCTTTATTTGTGAAATGAGATATCACAACCAATCTACAATGATATATTGCAGCAGTAAATAGTTACTACTACTGTTTAAATGACAGGCAATGCTTTCTCTACCAAAGTAGTCATTACTGATATAGTAGGGTCCCTTCTACTTCATTGTAATACATTTACATTAATATTCCTGGTTTTACGTATTGAGTGTTGACTGATGATCTGACTGTAATATCCTGTCAAAATTAAATGAGGTACTGCATTAATGAAGTGCATATTTTTTCAGTAATTAAGTATTACCTAATACTCTTCAATACATGTCATACTTGCAAGCTGCCCAGCTGGGTCACTCTCTACTGATGTTGTTAAACTGGATCTCTTTTGGGGTTGCAGAGATATTAGAAAAATTATTAGAAAGATAAAGTTGCTTTGTCATCCCATTTGGGTGTACATCATGATTAAAAGCAATTCAGCATTTCCATATTACAAATACAACCTGAAATTGATGGCAACACCTCCATCCTTTAATTTATGAAGCAATTCGCTGTTTTTTTTTTCCTGAGGATATGCAACATGTAACTGTGTGAATGTGTGACTGGGTCTTGGTGAGTATTTCTTGCAAATGTTTTGCAAAGTTGAAAAGGCACCCATTCTGGAAAAGATATAGTACTATATGCCTCTCCTTCAAGATGAGTATGTGTTCAACATTACTTAAATTCTTACAACCACTACTGAAAATGCTTGAGTTGATACATTCAGAAGCACCACAGTGTATATGGAGGGGGTTGGTAACTTCTATTGATCTGCTTCTGAAAGGTATACTACCATGGCAACATTAGCAAATAGTCAAATACAGGAAGATATCATTCCTGGAGGTGATGCTAACCATGCAAACAATTCTAAACTGACTAGTCTAAGCTGCAAGAAAATATTGCCATTAATGTTCAGTTCTGTATATGTGCTACTATAATTTGCATTAGCTCTATGTGATGGCAACAATATCTTCATTTCTAATTCATGATATTATTATGCATGGCCTAAAGCATTGAAGTTTGCACTGTTGAAAATATATTTAATATTCTGCAGTGCAGGTAAGTCCCCCCCCCCCACTAACTCGGTGTTGCATCTTGGTCTATGCAGCCCTTAATAAAGTGAAGGCAAGTACAGGAAATCACACAAAACATTTCCTATATCACATCAAGTGGTGTTACAACATAATGCATCTATGCTTTAAAGTACAAACTGAATTTTACAATAGGTTATCATTAAACTTTATGAATCTATTACTGCAGAGAAGTTATTACCATCATTATAATTTAACTATCTACAGCAAATGAACATTTCTTAAGAAGTACTTCAGATATGAAGATATGACTCTGTGATGGCAGCAATCCCATGTGTGTGTATATATATTTTATCTCTTTCTCTCTCTCTCTCTCTCTCTCTATATATATATATATATATATATATACACATACACACACACACACACACACACACACACACACACACACACACACACACACATACACAGACAGACATGCGCACACATGCGCACACACACACACACACACACACACACACACACACACACACGCACACACACACACACAGACAGGCATGCACACACACACACACACACACACACACACACACACACACACACACACACACACACACACAGACATGCGCACACACACACACACACACACACACACACACACACACACACACACACACACACACACACACACATATCCATAAGTGTATTTTACTATAATGCAGAAGAAATGCATGTACTTAATGTAGAACTTTGTCTTTCCATTCCATACCTTAAAAATCCTCCAGACCATTCGATCCCTCTCCCACTCTTCAGGATACTGTACCTGTTTCAGGCCTGCAGCCTGGATTGGGTGATCCCTATCAGGGATGACACGTGATCTCCCCAGCTCATGTGGGATGTCAGTTTTCCACCATTCTTCACCAGTGGTGGCCTGGTCCACTTTCCTCAGATATCATTTCTACAAAAGGAAGAAGAGTATTTTGGTCTCTTTTCTGGATCAGCTTGGGGCACAACTCTAGGCTTTACTGGACTTCATTTCCATGAAGTACTAAATTCAGAATAAGATGTATAAATCTTTGGTAAGGAATACTAGTGTGTGACATCACTCTGCCCGGCATGTACACCCATAAACGGCTTCTACCATTTAAACAATAATGGTGGAATAGGTTTGTAAAATAATAGGACAATTATCAGGACAGACTGCACTCCCAAACAATGCAATTTTTTAGCTTTGCATTTATTGCATTGGTGATCTTTTTGGAGTGTGATGTCACAGTTATGTTATACATGCCTTCTAGAGTATTGATATATACTGTCATAGCTCCCCTGTAGCACTAAAAGGAAGTGCATACAGCAATTTCTGTGTAGAAATTTCGCTGACTTCTTTATTTCAGACTCGTGTGACATAATGGATGTTCCCTGTAGTAGAGATTATGTAGTGGAAATAAGGGAAGGTGGAATGTCAACAACATGAGAGAGTTAGATCTGGCCTTATATAAACATGCAAGTCATGCACAAGTTGTGGCATGTTGGAGTGCAACTGAGGTGCGAATGCTGCCTGTGCATGTGTATGGGCTAAGTGCAGCTTGTCCAAGGCAAGCCACATACACTGATGCCTATAAGAGGAAAGTGAATCTGAACTATTATACAATTCATAGAACTCAGCAAGGCTGAGTCTCATTTGTAGGATAACCTCTCAAATCAGCCCCAGTGTATGTCAACCAGCGTTTGTCTACCATTTTAAACATTGCTGAGCTCTACTCTTTTGCAAATGTCTATGGAAATTGTGAATTAATTAAAGCAGTTTATTAAAATTAGGGATAATAAGAAATTATATGAAAAAACAGTTATCAGTGTATTTTAGTGCCAACTGTTCAACATTATTTCCTAGAAACATATGACATTTTATAGTACTTCTCTGATTACTCATAAAATACTTGAGAACATGCAAGATGCAATTTTCAGTGCAGTCTACATAGGTCAAGTAGATTCATGCAGGGAATGAGTAATGGCCAGGATGAGACTATAGGCCTCTTTCATTTCATTAAGTAGTGGCATACATCAGTTAATGCTTAATAAACTGGGTACCATAACCTCAGAGCAATAGTATGCAGGCATAGATGCTACTATTGCAGCAGAGGAGTGCAAAACACAGGCATGACTGTCAACAAAACTCACACTCAAAACTCAGAATTAATGCTTCACCATTCTTACCACCCTTTCTTTGTTTTAATTGACTGGCATGCATGATCCTTACTTCTCTGAGGTATCAGACAATGGAATCAGCTGCTATTTTGTCACAATACCTGTAATGATGGCAAGTTAAAGATGCAGTAACAGCAGATAACAAGACACAGGACAGACAACTTCATTCCTGATGAGAATCATATCTTCATGGATGCTCCAAGGATATATGAAAAATTACTTTTTGTAAAAGGGGAACCGGAAGAGGCAGACAGAACAAAGACGCGCAATTAAGTATGAGCTTACATAAATGCTTTTGGGGGAAGGAAGTTCACTTTGGTGCAGTGTAGGAAAAATAACATGATGGAATCCATGCCAAGCAGAATGCAACTGGTAGTGGCCCTTCCACAATCCAAATTTTAGCACTAGATGCAGCGTATCTCCTCTCTATAAGGGGTGATGATTTTGATGGAGATGAAGATACTGCTGTAATCATTAGAGGTGGTGTTGACACCACTAGTTTTGGGCCTGTGTAAAAACCACTGTTGGGCATGCATAAGATTAGTATGTAGCTGATTTTGCTACATTAATCTGATATACATCTACCATGACACAAGTCTTACATGTTTTATCATCAGGCATGTTATCAGCGCTAGTTGCAGCACAAGTCTGGAGACATTGCATGTTAAGGGTGGTCATTTGACCTCTAAGTAAAACTATTTCCATCTATCAGAGGTCACCATAACCGCATCTTGACAGATTTCTTCACAGGATCAGCACCATAAATAACCACATCCTGTGATTCTAAGAATGGCGATGGCTGTTGTGAATGATGGCATATCTGTCATACTTATAGGACAGCCTGAGAACAATGGCACACAGTTGCAAATTATCTTAATGGGGTGCCCGTCTGTCACAGCAGCAAGATAATTCCCTAGGCAGTGACATGAGCTCATGCGCTCAGCAACATGAGGAAATGCCATTACAGTGTGGTGGGGTCATGCAGCTGAATACCTACTAGTTGTGCACAGCCTAAATCTCTTGATGAAGAGACTGCCCATTCGGAGGAAGCAGCACCCACTATTACACCTGCACACAGAGGTGCCATGCAAAGAAATATTTCAGAGTTAGCTCAAGAAACATGCAAGGCCTTGCATGCCCAGCACCAGATGTGCACTGACATAGTTCAAGACCAGGCTACTGTCACTGACAGTCTGGCAGTGGTAATTAAAGTATTGTAGAGTATATGTGAGGAATTTCACCAGCACATGGGAATTGTTTATGCCAGGGATGATACCATGATGAATCTCAGTATGGTTGGACATATAGCATCTGTCTCAACTGCCACACGCACACTTGTAAAGGATTACCAGACACACACTGGAAACACAGGTAGATGTGGCTGGGGAACTATTTGCATTTGTGGAGGGGTGAGAAAGTGGGACACCATGTGTATCTCAAAAAATTGCTGCAGACACTCGTGTGGATTCTTCCAAGAAGAAGGCATACAGTCCTTATCTGTCTTCAACAACATGTGGTAGAATTTCTCAGTCAAGGTCAAAGTCCAGCAGCAAGGTTAGGTCAGTGTCAAAAGGTTTCTCTGCATGCAATGGATATCATCATTTAAGCAAATCAGCATCAAGCTCACATGATAGAACTTGCTCTCTGTCTATGGAGCCAGAACCCACATTATCCTTAGGGAACACTGAGTATGGCATCTTCCAGTTATAACTTACTTTTTCAACATCAGTAAAAGGGAAAACATATTCATCAAATAATCACTGTCTAGACATGGGGCCAATGTGCAGTTCTTACTGATATCTGAAAAACAGTAAAAAATCAATACTGGGGGTGACGGCAGACCTACATTTTTTGGAACTTGAAGCTTGAACTGTTATTGGACCCCTTCACAACCAGTAACAATACTGCAACATCCAAAAAGGTCCAAAGGGCCTTGCTGCCCTTCCAAGGGCTTCGAGGCCCAAATGGTGAAGAATAGGGTGGTGGAGTCCTTGAAAATGGGCCATAGAGTGAGCCCCTTCCCACCAGCAATGAGGTCTGGGTAACCACTGTTATCTTCTTCAATGGGGTTGATCCATGGCAGATCACCACAATTTCATAGCCTAGAAAATTTTTGTTCACACCAGTGACTTTGACATGTGAGATGACAAAGTACAGCAATTTTAATCAAAATCCATGATGTAGTGGTTGAATTTAAAAAACAAAATTGTCACCCAACATTAATGCGTGGAAGAAAGTATTGGTTCATTCTCTACTAAAGAGGAAATTGGAAGAAGGCTGTCAGAGGGGGCTTGTTAGGGTAAAGAGGTGAAAATCTGATTTTTGGAGTTAAAATGTACAAGCAAGACAAGTGCAGCCTTAACTGAGAATTCAGGCGTCTTTTTATGGTTCTGGTTGGCTCTAGCCTAAAGGCTGAGGCTGAGCTGTAGAACTATGAAGGTGTGCACCAACAAAGGATTTGAGGATGCAACTGCCAAAATGTGGATTCTGGTGAGCTCAATGAGCCCATACAGCTGGGGGTTCAGACACTGCAAGCCCCCAAGAAAATTTTGAAACCTGAACAATTACAGGGGCATTTTGAAGCCATATAAAATGGGTAATAGAGCATATTCTAATTTAGAATTTGTAAGGACAGTTATGAACTTCTTAAACCCATTGACTTATCATTCTGTCACTAAAATAGCCTTGTTTTAATGAGAAACACTAAAAATACTCCATCAACATTGTTGAAAAATTCAGACATCAGAAAAAAGGTTTGCTTCAGCAGCCCTCCAGTATCAGGGTCCCTGAAGTTTAAGCTTTATTAGTTTCATAGCAGATCCACCACTAACAAGGGAGGGATTTTTTTTGCAATGCAAGTAATTGGGGCACAATAACATTCTTCATGCTCTGTCCTAGACATTGCAGTGCAAAATATCACAGTAGCCGTAAGCATACTTCATAACAAATCTATGTCAGTTTATCAAACAGCCAAATTGTCAAAGCCCATATGGTCAAGACCATAAGGATGACAATTCAGTTTGTCAATAAACAATATAAACCCAAGCAATACCCTCAATCAGCAAAAAAATGTTTTTACATGGGGGCAAGCCACCCTGTACCCCATACACCCCCTAATTATTTATACCAATTCTGAGATTGCATTACAGTGGAGAAAAGGAAAATTCCCTGATCCCTACTGTGATATGATCTCAGTCAGAATGGTTCAACAAACCAAATTGTTGACCATATGGTCTCGACCATATTAGTTTTGACAATTTGGTCACCCAATAAACTAATATACACCAGTTTAATAAGACCTGCTTTTGCATATTTAAATCAAACTCTACTAGTATAACTAGTAGTTGTACCACTTACCTTTCAACACTGTCAAATGATAACTGATGCAAATCATAGGAAGCATAACCCCCCGGATTCTCAAAAGCCTGCATGGAGTGCAAGATGAGTACAGTAGTTCACACAGGCAATATGTCTGCCGTGCGATCCAGGAACAGCCTGCAGGGGCGTGCACGAGAGCTCCAGCACTAATCTTGCACAGACTAAGCTCTGGTATGCAAATTATCTCAAATGAGGTGATTTTGCAATCTGGGAAGCTTGCAATAGTCCGTGCAAGACTAGTGCTATCTGCAGAAATGTACTTGATTAGAAACCGAGTACATTTCTGCAAATTCCAAAACGGAGCTATGACAGTTCCAAATAAAGGCTGCATATTATTGAGGAAGCATGCCAATGGCCAAGTATAAGGCCATTGGCATTGCAAACTGTTTAAAAAATTTAAAAAATCAACTTTTATTTTTTTTCGCCGATCTCGGCTGTTTAAACATGGGGCAGCGGCATGCAAATGGGATTGGGGGAAATAAGAAAATAAACTGAAAATGAGCATTCTAACTAAAATCAGTATTCTGCCATGCAAGTCAATGGCAGGTAGAAGACAACCTGGCCAGTGAGTAGTGGTTGCTAAGGGGGAAGGCTCAGTGTGAGACGTAACTATGCATTAGCAGGCAATCCTATGCAAATGAGGGGAAGGTTAGTGAATCCCAGTTTTCCCCAGGGTGTGAGACAGGTCCCAAGAGTGTAAGAGTAGAAATAGCTGGGTGCAAGGCTTGGATAAAGGTGCCATCATGGGGGGGGTGTCAGGCATACTGTAAGTGGAATGGAGCCCTGTGGCTTGGGACTGCTCCTAGCTTAGCTCAGCTAAGCTAGAGGTGTGTCCTAGCACTCTTTACAAAGTGTAAGCGGGTGTGTGCACCGCACACTGGGTCTTACAGGAAGAAAAAGGTAGTTAAACCAGGAAACAGCAGCTCTGTGCACATTTGAGCACTTCGTTTGTGCGGTGTGCACATGGGCTTAAACAGGGAGGCAATGGGAAGGGAAAACAGCAGTAGGAAGGTAATCAAGAAGAACTACCTTAGCTGACAGGTGAAATGTATCAGAAACAGCCAATTACACAGGCAGCAGCCCAGCCCAGCACACCACTATAAACTATGCAAACACCTGCCCCCCCTTGTTTTTCCCAAAACCTCTGCACCGCCAGTGTATACAGATGAGGACATTTTAAAAAACGAAAGCAAGAGAAAAAATGTTAGGGGCTGCATTTGCTATCATAAACCAGCATGTGCAAGAGGCTGAGAGTGGTGAGGATGTGAATGCTGCTGAGCAACCCACAGTGAGGAGACGGAGAAGAGTGTAGCGACCCAGGGTAACCTACCAAGGGCTACATGAGCTAGAGATAGTGGAGTGCTATAGGGTAGACAGGGACCTCCTACAGCAAATTGTTGAGCTGTGCTGGCCACGCCTCACACACAGAACTAACAGAAGGGAACCCATCCCAGTGGATACCAAGGTATGTGTAGGCCTAAGAATACAAGCTACAGGTACCTTCCAAAGGCCAACTGGGATATGATGGTGATTTCACAGGCATCCGCATCCAGGGTACTCCACCAGTTCCTGGATGCCATGTCAGCACATGTCGGTGAGCACGTATATTTTCCCATCACCCGTGAGGTGTTGGCCAGCAATATCCATCTCTCCCACCAAATAGCAGAAAACCCTGAGGTAGTGGGTGCAATAGACTGCACGCACATATGCATTAAAGCACCACCAGGTGAGTGGGGTAGGGACTACATCAACCGCAAGGGCTTCTCCTCCATCAACTGCCAGCTTGTGTGTGAATCCCAGGACATAATGAATGTGTGTGCTAGCTGCCCTGGAAACTACCATGATTCCCACATCTGGCATCTAACGCAGCTGTAAAAAACATTTGACAATGGGGACATCCCACATGGTCACCTAGTGGGGGATGCTGGATATGCACTGGAGCCATGGCTGATGACATCCATCAGAAATGCACACACACCCAAACAAGAACTCCATAATGAGGCACACTCACAAACATGAATCATAATAGAGAGTGTGTTTGGGATGCTCAAGTCACAGTTCCAGTGCCTGGACACATCCGGTGGAGCCTTGCAGTACTCACCAACTACATGTACCCAAATTGTCCTTGTAAGTGCCATGCTACACAATATGATCCTGCGGAAACAGCTGCAGCAGGAACAGCATGGGGCAGGGCCACACAACTCCCCACCAGTGCCAAGGCCTGCACAGGCACAGAGTGACTCAGAGGAGGAACAACCTGAGCATGCCCCAGTAGGCAGAAGGAGGCATGCCTAGTATGCCCTGGCCTTGGCAAAGAGGCAACGCATAGCACATGCACTGACACAGTAGGGACCCAGGGAATGACACCTCTCTCCGACTCACACATACAGTAAAAGGGATGCCAAACATGACACTACCTGTGCTCAACCATGTATAGGGAGTGTACAATGCGCATCCGACATAGGCAGCCCTCCAGCACTACCCTCAATACTGGGACACCCACAAGGTAAGTGACGCACACATGCCAGTTGGGGGGGTACATACCCAACAACAGTCACAGCCAGCAGGATAGGTGTTGACAAACACAAACAAATGCTGTATTATGGCCTCTGAATGAGCCCTACAGGTGACCCCTCCCCCAGGCCTACACAGACAGACTACAGCAGGCCAGGCAGTTCGATGTAAGTTGTGAAGTCTAGGAAGTCAGAAACTAATATGTAGGTAGTGAAAGCTAAGATCTGCAGTACACCAGTATGCCTCTAGCCAGCACGATAAGTAAGTCCACAGACTGAAATGGTGTACCCTACATACCAGTACAGTCCTAGCAAATGATTAAATGTGTCAGGTGTGCCCCACCATCCTACTTACACTTATAGTAACAGTCAAGTGTGCCCCCCATGTAGAAATGTAGAAACAGTCAGGTGCCCCCCGCTATGCAGAAATGACCGATGTATACCCTACAGACACAGCATGCTACCTGTCGGTGTACATGACAAAGATCAGCACTGCAGTACAAACTACCTGGACTTGATCCACACATGCAATATAGATGGCCATATTGTGCATGCTCACACACTTAAACATATGAAGGCCATGTCTGCAAACACCAGTGGACCAGACAAACCTGGTAGTTGCAGTTCTTATTGCAGACACATGTCAGTATGCACCACTCCTGCCTTGCACACACAGTGGATGGGAATACAGACATATATGTAAGGACAACACACTATAATAAGCCAAATGTAGATGGATATAGATATGTGGAAGAGGGTGACCATGACAAGGAGCCATCTGGGCCTTTCCCACCCAGCACTGAGCCAAAGGGCCCCAAACACATGAGGTGCAGGTGTCACTCACTGAAGATACTAGGCACCCAGTATCTGTCAGCATGACAGACTATATGGTGCATGTGCCAGCTGTGCAACATGACTGTACAAGGACGTAGTCTCCTAGTAGCTGTATACATGTACCTGTGGCATATGACCCTGTGTGTGCCTGCAGGTGACATGACAACCCCCACATGAATGGGTTATGGCACATGCATACACCACCTCCCCACAGCAGTTTCATGACAAGCCTGCTGAGGTCATCCAATGTGAAATACACCTCTGGGAGAGCTGTTGCGCAGTAATCCCCATGGCGTGCCCCATAGCTGTCTACTGCTGTAGTGATAAACTAGTTAGGTAGTAGTTCTAACCCCAGACTTGGCAACTGTGTGAGTGTGTGTTTGTGTGCATGTCACTCTGTCTCTGACTATGTAGAGAAAAACGCTTTTTAGGCTACTCACACTCCGTACAATGCATATACTCACCTTTGGCAAGGCTGCTGATGTCACTCACCTAGCAATACACCTCTGTAAATATCATAGGCCAGTAATCTCCGAAGCGTGTCCTGCAACTGCATACTGCTGTAGTGTGATAAAGTAGTTAGGTAGGTGTTCTAACCACAGACCTGGCAACTGTGTGTGTGTGTGTGTGTGTGTGTGTGTGTGTGTGTGTGTGTGTGTGTGTGTGTGTGTGTGTGTGTGTGTATGTGTGTTTGTTGGTGTGTGAATCTGTGTGTGTGTGTGTCTGACTCAGTAGAGAGCAAGGCTTTTTAGGCCACTCACACTCCATACAATTCATATACTCAACTTTGGCAAGGCTGCTGATGTCACTCACCTAGAAATACACCTCAGGGAAAATCATAACCCAGTAATCTCCATAGCGTGCCCTGTAACTGCGTACTGCTGTAGTGTGATAAAGTGGTTAGGTAGATGTTTCAACCCTAGACTTGGCAACTGTGTGTGTGTGTGTGAATCTGTGTGTGCATGTTTCTCTGACTGAGTAGAGAACAATGCTTTTTAGGGTACTCACACTCCTTAGAATTCATATACACAACTTTGCCAAGGCTGCTGATGTCACCCTCCTAGAAATACTCCTCTGGGAAGGTTGTAACTCAGTAATCACTGTAGTACATCCTGTAACTGTGTACAGCTGTAGTGTGATCTAGAACAGTGGTAGGGTTCCATCTCCACCCATGGCAGTTCTGGATGTTTTGTGTGTGTTCCAATGTCTGTGTATGGAGGAATGCATTATAGGCTACACACTCAGAGTACATTTCGAATGCCCTACTTTGGCAATCCTGCTGATGTCATTCATTGTGAAATACACCTTTGGGGAAGGAGTTCTCTAGTAATCCTTGTGGTGTGTCCTATAACAGCTCCATGATGTAGTGTGATACATACCTTGGTCAGGGGTTCTATACCCACACATCAGTTGTGGATGTTTTTTGTGTCTCACTGTCTCTGTAGGGAGCACTGCATTTTAGGCTAGTCACTCACAGTACAGTTGAAATGGCCTTCTTTGGTAATCCTACTGATGTCATAGAGCAGATAGCCCAGTACCAACCTATGAACCTATAAGTACTTCAGTAATGTCCATGGTGTGTACTATAACTGTGTAGTGCTGTTGTGTAATAAACTAGTTAGGTAGGGGTTCAACTCCCAGACATAACAGTTGTGTGTGTTTATAACCCATATCCTGTGTAGAGGTGATTGTTAGTGTGCGACACCTGTGGGCAATGTGGAGGGAGTTTTGCTTATTTCATTTATGGTGGCCCTACTATATATCACAATGTCAACCATACAGGGATAACAGATGTAGATTAGCTGAGAGGCTGGGGTGCAAAGCCATACCCATACATGTGACATCAAGGCCAGCCACTTATTTGGCTGTGGGGTGATGCCTATTCGTACAAGACATATAGTGTGTGGGGCCTCTCAACCCCATTAATGGTGCATGTGGACAGATGTGTATTTGTTAATCTGCCATTGCTATCTACAAATGTATGGCCATATATACCTATATAGATTTATACATCTGCTAATATATATATATATATATATATATATATATATATATATATATATATATATATATATAAAACTATGTCCGTATACACCTACATAGATATATCTGCATATACATATGTAACTTTGCTGTGTATATGTAGACATATAGGTGTAGACACATATATGTGTCGAGTTAGGCATATGTATCTATATATGTGCATATATATTGATATATATATGTATATAGGTTTAGAAATTAATATATATATATATATATATATATATATATATATATACATATCTAGACATGTTGTATCTGTTTAGATGTTAATATTGATACACACACATACATCTAGATGTTGGTATACATTCTCTGTACTGTTGCTTGACTGGAGTGGATGATATGTTTCTGCAAACATCAAATCTCTTTGTATCTGTCATGGCTTAGTGGTAAATTACTTTGTCTATGGTGTGCAGGATCCTTAGTTTGAGCCTTGAAAGAGCTGTTTATTTTGTTGTTGGGCAGAACACGGCCCATTGGATACACAGTGATTAAGGCACTTTAAATCAGTTGTAAGCAGGTTTGTGCGGATTTGCATGAAGCTAAGCAATGCCTACACAGGTTAAGCAATTCAGCAGCTAACTGAGTATAAGAAACTGTAACCACACTTTAGCAGTGCTTGCCTCCACACACACCCATGCAAACCCATGTACAACTGCTTTAAAGTGCCTTAATCACTCTGTATTCATCGGCCCTTGCTCTGTCTAGCAAAAAAATAAACAACCACTGCTAGGCTCAAACCCAGGACCATGCATACCACAGCCCAAGTGGATTTCCTCTAAGCCATCTCAGATATACATAACCCTGCTGTATTGACAAACATATCATCCAGCCCAGTCATACAAAAGTACAGAGAATGTATTCCAACATGTAGATGTGTGTGAAAATATAGTAATGTCTAAACAGATACAACATATTGATATATATATATATATATATATATATATATATATATATATATATATATATATATATATATCTCCACATATATGTAAGCGAGTATATATATCTATATAGGTATATATGGACATACATCTGTAGATAAAGTGGGAACATAACAGAAACATATATGTCCACATGCTCCATTAATGGGGTTGACAGGCACAAACAACATACACCATGCACGAATAGGTATCCCCCTCACAGCCAAACACATCTGCCCTGCAATACACTACCAACTGTTGCAGATCCCGTAACCAGGACCTTACACAGCAAGGGTACAAGATGTTAATAGTACTTCATCCCACCTGTATGATGTCAGGCTGGTATCAGGAACATTTCATGCAGTACAGTCAGACTCATAATGACTCCCATTTTGCAGTCATGTGTTAACTCTGTTAACCAGAGTCCTGTACATTTGGCCTGTACTTTAGAGATGTAGCCAAACAACAGTAGTCCCTGGACTGAACCCTGAGGTACTCCACTTGTCACTTGTCTGGGGATGGATTTTTGAGTCAGTTACATCTACAGTTTGGATTCTGTCAGTAAGCCATGTGGCAAACCAATGAGTGGCATAGGGATGTATGACCGGATTAGTATGTTAATCTATGTTTCCAGACTGGAGGATGGTGTTGAAGGGCTTGGCGAGGTCCACATAGGCTTTGACTGCCTTACCCTATTCAGCAGCTATGCAGACTGAGTCAAAGCAGCCAATCATTTCAGAAGACAAGACTGGCCCTCCATGAGCCCAATCTGTGTGGGGTCCAGTGTTTGAGGGTTGCCAACGTCTGTGTTCAAAACATCCTTGATAATGCATTCCATGGCCATGCAGATCAGGCTCGTCAGACTGATGTGACAGTAGTTCCAGGGATCACAGGTGGATCCCCCCTTGTGGAGTGGGATAACTGCAGCTGTGTGCCACTCAGTGGGCACCAGGCCTGATGCATGGCTATGATTACACATGACAGTTAGGTGAGTTGCCATTCCATTTTGTAATCCATGTAGTACACAGCCCAGGATGTCATCTGGTCCCATGGATGCTATATTCTTAGTTGTGGGTAGTGCATTTTCTGCCTGTGTGGCCTTGATTACTGGGCAGTGGAACCCTTGACATATTGACATGGGCCCTTTTGGGGGTGTGAGGCGGTGAATGTGGCACTAAATCAATCTGCCAGAATATTGGCACATTCCGTGGGAGTAGTCTATGTAATGCCATTCTGTTGCAGCTAAGAGCACTTCTGAGCATTGCCAGTTAGAATTTGGATATAACTATAGAATGTTCTGTGGTTGTCTGTGGAATCTGTGGTGATTTTAGTTACATAATCAGCTTTGGAGGATTCCATGAGGGAACTCAACATCTTACTGGGGCTGGTAAGGGAGTTGTTTGCATCCTTGGATTATCCTTTTTCCTTCAACAGTGTCTACAGTCTGTTGTATACTCTGTTAATGGCAGGAGACCACCAGACTGGCTTGATTATTTGGGAGGTGAGCATCGTGGTTCTATGTGGGATGTCAGGAATCATGCCCAAGTGATTGTGCTCATACAGTGCCTTAGTGCAGGATTCATCAGTTGAACTGTCAGCTCCTGTCTCCATGGGTGTCACAAAAATTGTCACTTCTGCCTTGAGTAGCATGGAGTTGGCCTTGGAGAGGTCTTTTACATTTTACGGACAACTATATATACATTCCTTTCATGTGTTCAGTTTGATTAGCCTATGGTGGAATTACTTTGGTGGAACCGCAGTCACATGTACTGTCATGATGGCTGAGTGGTTAATTACTGAAACTATAGTGTACAGGGTCCTGGGTTCAATACCAGCAAAGGCAGGTTATTTTTATTCTGACCAGGACAGCACTTAATGCATACAGACTAATTAGGGCAACTTAGGTTAGTCACACTCAATACAATTCAAAAGCCCTACTTTGCCAATCCTGCTGATGTCAATCACTGTGAAGTACACCTTTGGGGAAAGAGTACTCCAGCAATCTCTGTGGTGCGTGTTATAACAGCGTAATGCTGTAGTGTAATATGGAATTCTAGTAGGGGTTCTATTCCCACAACTGGGAGCTGTGGATGCTTTTGTGTCTGTTCCTATGCCTGTGTAGAGAGCAATGCATGTTTGGATAGTCACATTCACTGCAATAGTCCTGCTGATGTCACTCACTGTGAAATAAACCTTTGGGGAAGGAATACTCCAGTAATCTCCGTGGCACATTCTGTAATGGCATAGTGCTTTTGTGTAATAACTAGTTAGGTAGGGGTTCTAATCCCAGATACAACAGGTGTGTGTGTCTTAATGTGCTGATGTATGTCATTCATGTCCTGTGTGGAGGTGGTTGTGAGTGTGTAACAACTGAACCCAATATTGAGCGTGTTTGTAAAATTTCTTATATGGTGCCCCTAGCATAAATCACAATATCCACTGTGCAGGGATAACAGATGTGATATCAGTACATAATCAGTCATGGGTTCGAAACCCGGGACTGGTAGGTGTGTGACACAAACATGCTCACCTTTTACTCTCCCAACCCACCCTGACTTATCTTTGCCTCTGTCCGCCTCCCTCATTCCCTCTCTGGTGGATGTGGAGACCTGCATCTGCTTTGCTTAGGCAGCGGCATGTGCATTGTCAGTGATGCTCATGATCAGCTGATGGCCTCTGCACAGATTACAGCCCTCCTATAGCTGACTGCATGTGGAACAGCTGTGTTAAAATTCCCATAGACAATTGCATGGAAACACAATACAATATCTAGAAACATCTTGTTGGTGTTGGGCCTTTTCATTCATTGTGAGCAGGAACTAGATCTTTTGTTTGGCAAACAGCATCACAGATGGATTGGGGACTTACCTCTGACAGCATACACTGTGGAAACAGGCCAACACACAGGAGGGGGATGTGCCTGTCCTGACTACAGACTGTAAGTGCTGATATACTGCAGTTGGGGTACTATTGGTTTAACAGGGTGTGTGTGGATATGTTTGTCCTACATGTTTTATTACTTGTCATGTCAGTGCTATGTTTATGAGGAATCCCCATCTGTAGGGTCATCTGCAGACTGGGCAGTGTGTGGTGCCTTGTGTTCCTTGTGTTACCCACAGAGCACCTATCTCTCAACTGCAGAAGGTAGTGTGAGGATTGCAGTCAGTAGATGGTGATATCCGGGAGAGTTACTGACGTCATATCCCTCATAGGACATATGTTGCATCAAACCCTGTTAAGACAGGAAATGTATGAGGTGATCACAGCAACATGTCAATATCGGGCCTGTGTTTGTGCCTCCAGCCAGTACCATGTTAACCTTTGTACATATGTCATGCAGTAGAGGGTGCATATGTTCTGTACACCATATTCAGTGACAGCATATCTGATAAGCCAGTGAGATATCAGACTGCTACACATGTTATGCATAATAGGGATTATATTTGAGGACACAGCCTGGGCATTCTGTGATTTTGTGTACAGTACTGAGGTATGTGTAAGTCTGGCAATTGTCGACAGTGTGTGTATAGTGTATATGAACCTTGACCTGTGTAGAGACCGTGGTAGATGTCATTGTTCTTGGTCCTGTTCTATCTGATGTTACATGCCTCTCCACTGTATGTCACCCTATCCACTTGCATGTTTGTAGGGGCAAACACACACATCCCAAACCACAGACATCCATCGGACCACACTGTGTAGCGGCCCAGTATATATAGGGTTGTTGTGTGAGTGGCTCATATGAGCATGGTATACATCAGATAGTCCATATACTGAGATAGTACGCTAGCTAACCATATGTGGCTGTGTTCACATTGGTTGTGGTTATGGACTTTCACACAGGTGTCTGTTACTCTGTGATGTGACATGCCTGTAGAGCCTGCTATCTATGCAGGTACATGTGTATTCCCACATAGGAGATGTAGCCCAGTGTTGAGTCAGTCTGCCTGTAGCCTGCACTGTGCTGTGTTACATGCCTAGCAGCTTACTGTACTTATCCAGTGAGATGTCATGTCCAGATACTTGCCAGATGTACTGCTGCCTGGCCACCATGACAGTCATGTATGTCAGACAAAACAGTGGGATGCTGTTCAGATGTATGTCAGTAACTAGTGGATAGTATGTGGCCATGGCACCTGTGTACCAGCGGTTATTATGTGTCAGGACAGACAGGGGTGTATGAATGTATAACCTATGGGGGCAAATGTATACCAGTATGTACATGTTATACCCATCTACATGGCTGGTAACATCCACACTGACAGGCCTGGTCCACATGTCTTGCATGAAGGGGTTCTTTGTATATCACTGGACTGACCCGAGTGTGTCAGACTGTTCACATATATTGGCCATATCACAGCTGTATAATCCTCATCACACAAAACTTGTAACAAGTAAGCCAACGAACCTGATGATGCCCTGTGTTTCAGGGTGAAAGCGCTTAGTCCTTGCTGTTTGTTTTAACTATTGTGTGCGGAATTGTTGGTGCTTTTTAATAAAGGATTATTCTTAACCAGGATCCAAGGTTCGTTGGCTTACTTACTACATATCACAGCTGTAGTCCACAGGGACGTTACTGTGCTAGCAGTGGTACTGTACTATGATGACCGTAGGATGTCTGTAAGTAGCCAATGGTGCACATGTTGACAGCAGATGTGGCCTCCCACACAAACCATTTCTGTAAAGACAATCCCTATTACAGTAGCAATAGACTACAAATGTACCTGCATTACATACGTGACATCCCCTTGCACTAAGAGGTTGGGCCTATTGGGGCTGAGGTAGGGCTCCAGTCCACATGCAGGACATATGGTGAACATATATGTATAAATATGTATACATATATCCATATAGATATGTACACATATACATATCTTGTTTACTGTATGACAACAGGTTTACACATGTGTGCCTGTGTTCCAGCCTCTGTGCTCCACCTACATACCAGGCTTTGCACATATAACATGCTGTCAGGGGTTGTTATGTAGTGGGCTGTGTGTATGTCATGCTGTCATTCCTGACATCACTCCACTGCTGTTGTGTCCCCCACACATACTGGGGGGGTTGGGCCATATATGTGTGGGTTTTACCTGCGCAATACATGTGTGCCCTAATGCACTCCAGAGGCCAGTGTATGTTACAGTGGCATATGGCCCAGTATTAGTGAGTGTAGGGGGGTGCACCATGACTAACCTAGGTTGTTACAACATGTGTGTGTATCTGGGACAGGCTGCCTTAAGGTATCTGAATGTACTTTACCATACAATCCATCTTGGTTAAATGCTGGCCTACTGCCTCCTGCCATACGGGATGCTCTGTTTGTCAGTGTGATTATGATGGTGTCAGGTATGCCTTGTTATGTAACAGATACTTCCCATTGTGTCAACTGGGGTCTGACCCCCAAAAGATTGTGTACAGAGTGTAGATAAAGGCTGCTAACCTATACATATGCATTACGTACTGGTGATTGTCTGGTATGCTGTGGCCCAGTCTGTCATTACTAATGTACTACTTGGAGGCCTCGGCCTGGACAACAACATATGTCAACCTTTCCAGACTACTGTATTAGTATAACTGTTTCACAGTTGCATTACACTGCTCATATGGATGTCAGTGTCAAAATAGCTATATGACATGGCATATACAACTGTCATAGTACACAAATAAAGCTTTCACATTCATTTATGCACACCTGTGTGTGGTGTTATACCCTTTGATATCTCTGTGGGTATATGTTGCAGGCTATGAATGTCATTCGTATGGGTGGCTCATACAGTTTCCATTTGGTAAGGTGGTGACTGTAGGAATACTGGCTGCTCCATATTGTGTGCACGTACTACATATGTATATTACTGTACAAATCTGTGTGCGTGTATGTGTAGTTACATATATATATATATATATATATATATATATATATATATATATATATATACATATATATACCTGTATCTGCATATATGTGTCAATGTATATGTATCCTAGGGATGGCCATGTCGTGTCTGGTCCTGGTTATGTTATCTGCAACACTTGGTACTGTATTACAGGGGGGTCGTGCCTGGCTGGGGGGTTATAGCTACACGTACCAGACGTATATTGTGTGGGGCCTCTCAACCCCATTAATGTTGCATGAGGACATATATGTTTTGTTATTTCCCCATTATCTGCAGATGTATGTCCATATATACCTATGTATGTATATCTATATACATATATATATATATATATATATATATATATATATATATATGCTGACATAATTATATAACCTGGCGTATATATTTAGACATGTAGATGTGGACATATATATCCATAGATGTAGGCATTTGCATGTTTATATATTCATAAATATTTATATGTGTTTATAGATATATATATATATATATATATATATATATATAGGGTCTATATTGCAACATCGAACACTAAAACAGCAAACAATGTTTCATCTACACATTTTCAGCGAAAGCTGAAAATGTCGAAACTACAGAACAGCGATTTCTTTCCTAGGGAAAGAAATCACTGTTCCAACCCCCCCAAAAAAAATTAAACACTTCCAAACACATACAAACATACCCTAATCCTAATTATACCCTCCCAAAAACCAGTAAACAACTAAATATACATATGCACATAACCAAACCATACATTTATCGAAAAAAAAAACAGCAAACATTTTAAACCATATGCACTTACCTTAACCCGCACCCTAACTCTAAGGTCAGTAACTCTCGCACATTTACATAAAGAGTTCCAAACACATACACACTTACCTTAACCCTAATTCTACCCCCCCAAAACAAAAGTAAACAACTGAAAACACATACACACGTAACTCACCCATACATCTAACACAAAATATAAAACAGTAAACACTTTCATACATATGCACTTACCTTAACCCGCACCCTAACCCTAAGGTCAGTAAATGTTGCACAATCACTCTCGGGAGCTATACCGGACAAGGGACCACAATGCACTTCAGAACATGGCAGAACAACGAAGTGGTCAAGTGACTTCTTTCCCAGGGAAAGAATTCGCTGAACAGCCGCTTTGCTGTTTTGCCTGTTCGCTCTACATGTGTCGACGAAAATGCATTCGACAAAATGCATTTTCGTTGTACTAATAGGAACCCACACACACACATATATATATATATATATATATATATATATATATATATATATATATACATACATATATCAATATGTTGTAACCGTTTAGACATTAATGTATTTACTCACACACATACACCTACATGATGGAATACATTCTCTGTACTGCTAAATGACTGGGCTGGATGATATGTTTGTGAATACATCAAGGATATGTATATCTGAGATGGCTTAGTGGTATATAACTTTGTCCAAAAAACAGCTGTGAGGCAGTTAACCAGTTCTCAATCACAAATTCAAATCCAAAAAGAAAAAGAAAACTGGAAACAGTCTAAAACAACAAATGTTTAATCCAAGTCCATGTTCGCAAGTAAACACTTTCACCTTCAAGGCTTCTTCAGGCGAAATAAATACTAGCAATTAAACAACATAACTTAAATACAATTTAAAAGGTCACATGACTCTAATTACACCTTCTGATGGAGTATATTTAAATAAGGCTTTAAAGTAAAACTGTCATTAAGACCAGGTGGTAGAAACGCTCTCGTTCTTAAAATCCATCTCATCTCTTCATTTTCAGTTAAACGTTTTATATTCCCACCCCGCAATGGTCTATAAATTACTTTTAAAATCATAAACTTAAAACTATGTTGATCACCTTTCTCTATAATGTGTTTACTAAGAGCATTTGTAACTACTCTACTTATATCACTGAGATGACAGGCTATACACTCTTTAAATCTCCTGTTTGTCCCTGCCCATGTCAAATCTGAGAATAAAGATGCAGAGTCTAGTGAGCAGAGTGATGAACGAGGATTCCAGCAGGCATCCCTTCACGAGGAGCCAATTAACCAAGTAAATATGGTATTCAACTTATCCTCACATGTACTTACACAAGCACAGCTGTCTGTGCTTAACAAAGGCTTGTCACTTGTACCATCTGCAGTATCAGACATTTCAGGAACATTGACCAAGGTTAAATATTTTATACGTAATTTATGTTTGAAAACATGTTTTCCTAATGCTGATTGTGGTTATTACGTAGCTAATGGTTTAAGATGAAGTAGTACCTTTGTGCCATTTAATAATGTCCACTTGCAAGTTTTTGAAAAGGTGGTAGAACAAGACAAATATAATTTATATATGAAGAATAATATACCCACATTTTACAATTTAACTAAGGAAGAGAATGCTGCTATTCACTCTTTGATAAATAATTCAGACCTTGTAATAAAAAATGCAGATAAGGGGGAGGCATTGCTGTAATGAGTAAAGATTTTTATATGGAAAAAATGAAGCTTATGTTGCAAGGGGATGAATATAGTAACATTACAAGAAGTGAAAGTAATTGCTTATGTCTCAAATTAAAGGAAGCATTGAATGTTTTCCATGATATTGTAAGCTTGATGATAGAACATTTGACTATTTGTTTGTAGAAAATCCAAAAATACCTGATATTTATGGGATACCTAAGCTGTACAAGGATCGGATTAACCCACCCATGAAGCCGATTGTTTCTGCTCGTGGGTGGGATCCAGAACCCCTGTCTAAGTTTCTAGAGAAAAATGTAAGACCTGTATTAGAGAAAAAAAGATACTATAGGTGGCCACGGTGGTGCAGCAGTTAGCGTTGTCACCTCACAGCAAGAGGTCCCCTGGTTCGATCCTCAGCTGGGGTGCCTTCTGTGCAGAGTCTGCATGTCCTCTCTGTGGTCGCGTGGGTTTCCTTTGGGTGCTCCGGTTTTCCCCCACATCCCAAAGACATGCTGTAGGTGGATTGGACACTCTAAATTGGCCCTAGGTGTAAGTGCATGTGTGTGCTTTCTGTGGAAGGTTGGGCACCAGGCTGGCAACTCGACACTGTAAAACTCCACTGCCAATCATGAGCGGACATGTGATCTACTATGGCAACCCCTAACTGGGAAAAGCTGAAAGAAGAAGATTAGAGAAAAAAGAGACTATTTTAAAAGACACTAGCACCTTTCTAAAGCAGTTATATGAATGGTCAAGTGGATAACTTCCTATTAGTTCCCATATGGTGACAATGGATATTGATTCATTGTTTACATCAATACCGCACATACATGGTTTTGAATGTGCCAGAATATTCTTGGAGAGGTTTTCAGACTATGATACTGAAAAGATCAGACTACTGTGTGACCCATTAAAAATGGTTTTAACATCAAATATTTTTATTTTTTGACACTAATCTGTATTATCAAGAAAGAGGAGTAGCAATAGGAACAGCAGTTGCAAATACCTATGCGAATATTGTCATGTACACGTGGAAAGAGACATATGTGCTGTCTGACTAATCCTTTTAAGTGTATTCATTTTTATAAAAGATTTGTCGATGATCTTTTTGTTGTGTGGGAAGGCGATCGAGATGAATTTGAACAGTTTATATTATATGTTAATGGAACTACTATTTTTCTAAGATTCAAACATGATATATCTAAGGAACAGATTACGTTCCTTGATTTAAAATTAAAGAAGGATGAGCAGGGTACAGTATACACAGAACTATACAGAAAGGAGGGTACAGTATATACAGAACTATACAGAAAGGAGAGTACAGTATATGCAGAACTATACAGAAAGGAGGGTACAGTATACACAGAACTATACAAAAAGGAGGGTACAGTATATACAGAACTATACAGAAAGGAGGGTACAGTATATACAGAACTATACAGAAAGGAGGGTACAGTATACAGAACTATACAGAAAGGAGGGTACAGTATACAGAACTATACAGAAAGGAGGTTAAGTGTAATAGTTACTTGCATTGTAATAGCATGCATCCTCCATTTATGTTTGGAAACATAAAAAAATCAGATGCAACGAGTATTTAGAATAAATACTGTACATGATAGGATGTCTGAACAATTGGATGTTACGGTCTCTGACTTTTTCAAATAGGGGTTACCCAGAGTCTGAAGTCCATGTTGCTAATAGGAACATACAACAGCAAAGACTAAGCAGAGGGCTTCAGCCCTATTTTGGTAGTGAGTCAGGATAGAATTAGAGAAGGACCAGAAGTAAATAAAATGAGGTGTATACTTACCTATAACAGGAACACTGAAGCAGTAAAAAATATAATTAGGCAACACTGGTCAATTTTAAGGGACGTCCCAGCATTAAAGAAAATAGTAGGGGATCCACCAGCTTTCAGGTACAAAAGGAAGAACACTTTGAAACAGATGTTATGTTATAAGGGGCAACCCAAGGAATTCTTTAAGGTAGGAAATGTGAAACAAGGTACATTTATATGTGGGAATTGTGTTTACTGCAAGCATATGTTCACAGAGAAATCCATTACACATCCCATGACAGGTAGAGAGTTTGTTTTACTTGCATATGGGAATTGCAACACAAGCAATTTAATATATTTAGCTAAATGTGAACTCTGTGATGCTTTTTATGTGGGTATGACAAACAGGAGATTTAAAGAGCATATAGCCTGTCATCTCAGTGATATAAGACAGAGTAGCTACAAAAACACATTAATATTGAATGCACCTGGCTAGACATCTCCAGCAGCTGGAGAGACCACAAAGGTCCCTAACCAAGAGGATTACTGGCCTCAAACAGTTGCCCTATGCAGCACGATTGAAAAAGCTAAGACTGTTCTCTGTTGCATACCGCTTTCTCAGAGGCGATCACTGTCTAACGTACAGAGCCATGTCCAACCCAGAATTGTTGAACATGCTCCATCTTAGCAAAACCAAATCTACACGAGCTACATGCTCTAGGGATATAAACCTCAACACAACAATGAATAGAACATGCTGGAGGGATAGATTCCCTTCACAGAGACTTCCCTTACTATGGAACAGGGTCCCGATCTACATAAGACAGAGCCCCTCACTATCACTCTTCAAGAGGAACCTTGATGAGTGGATGGGTAACAGAAAGTTCACACCGGGGATCACACCAACAGCACTACTAGATAGAGGCCAAGGGTACTTGCTGCTAGTACAAGGGTCTAGGGAACTACTAAAGGGGCGGTGAATACTGCACAACATGGCTGGGATAATATATGCCTTTGGGGAGATAGCCCAGTACCAACCTATGAACCTATGAACATATAGAGAAAGGTGATCAACGTAGTTTTAAGTTTATGATTTTAAAAGTAGTTTATAGACCATTGCGGGGTGGGAATATAAAACTTTTAACTGAAAATGAAGAGATGAGATGGATTTTAAGAATGAGAGCCTTTGTACCACCTGGTCTTAATAACAGTTTTACTTTAAAGCCTTATTTAAAAATACTCAATCAGAAGGTGTAATTAGAGTCATGTGACCTTTTAAATTGTATTTAAGTTATGTTGTTTAATTGCTAGTATTTATTTCGCCTGAAGAAGCCTTGAAGGTGAAAGTGTTTACTTGCGAACTTGAACTTGTATTAAACATTTGTTGTTTTAGAGTGTTTCCAGTTTTCTTTTTCTTTTTGGTACATAACTTTGGCTATGGTGTGCAGGATCCTGAGTTTGATCCTAGCAAAGGCTACTTATTTTGTTGCTAGGCAGAACAAGGGCCATTGGATACAGTGTGTTTAAGGCATTTTTGAGCAGTTGTAAGTGGGTTTGCGCAATGGTAAGCACTGCCAACCTCTGCTTATGTTTTCTTACAGTCATTTGGCTTCAGGTTTCTCAACCTGTGTAGGCATAGCTTACTCTCGCGCAAACCTGAGCAAACCCACTTACAGCTGCTTAACAGTGCTTACTGCCGCTTACCCCGTGCCAATTCCTTTACAAGAAAAGAAAAAGGGGTTGATAGGAAAGTGGTGAAAAATGGGGCACAAAGAGGGAAAGACAGCAGGGAAAATAGCTAGGCATGTGCAGGAAGGGTATAGGAAAGGTCCATAGCTGCCCATTTCTTCTACAGCAACAGCTGGGCATATACACTATATTTGCAGATACTTTTGGACCCTCAAACCCCTGGGAGAGGGGTGAGGACAACATATATTCATTGTGATGCCAATTAGACCAGATTACATGTGTCCAGTGGACACATGTGCAAAATGGACAGCTATGTATGGGGCGAGATTTTTATGTGGGAACAGATTGCCCTTTTTTTTTTTAGGTGAGTGGGATGTTGGGGAGGGGTAGCAGGTATATTGTGGAGGGAGGTTGGGTAGGTTAACAGGTAAGACACACAAGACGTATACAGGGCCGGTATATGACACATGTGGAGGGTAAACACCTTGGACAGGGAAAGGTGTTTGGAAGTCGCAAGCCCATGTGTCCCCAACTGGAAACAGTGGGACTGAGGTCCCCACCCATGGCGAGTCACCACTGCACCTTCACAGCCCTGAAGGAGGCTATGCTGGGGGCTGTGTAGGAGGGGCAGGCTCACCCTCTAATAGTGCCACTCGGCCTTCAAGCTGGAGTAGCTGCTCTCGATACTCCAGATCAAGCTCCCTACACACCATGGCCCGGACCAGTTGAGGGGTGACAGTTTCCCCTGCATGCCTGCTCCAAGGGGGGGCAAGCCCCATCCCCTACAGTGGTTCTTCCCAAAGGTGGTGCAGGGCCCATGAAGGAGGAGGTCCCAGGCTGGGCCCCAGATGTGCTGGTGCCCGGTACCATGGCCAGCTGAGGTGGGATAGGTTGGTCTGCTGGGACCAGCCTTCCCATATGAGCTGTGTTGTCACAGATTTATGGCAGATACGGGTTAGTAACAGTCAACAGCATTCAGGATTAGTTATAACAGCATGCATAGGTATTCCCATTAACCCGACACACTAGATTTAACACAGATACAGAGCAAGCAGAACACATGCATATATGGAACAACAGTGGCCATTACAGGAGCATGCGGGTTTCATTGATGGCAACAGGCCACCAATATGTGTGTATTTTAACATGGCACATGCCTAGAAACAAATGTGAATATTTATTAACCATTAGGACATATCTCCCAAAAACATTTGGCGTGTACACATACCAGTTGAGGAGTGGCATTTGGTTATTATGCACATATGGTAGGGGTTCGAGAGAGGATTCAATTAACAACTAATATATCCTTGTAGTTTTCACAACATTCTTAGTCACTGCAGTGATCTTTCCCCTACATGTATTATTACACTACACAATGGCTTTATATTGTACACTGGTATGTTTATAGATTATTATATATGTGACCTGTGTCTTAAATACAGGCGTGACAGGCTGCAGGTTTTAATGCAACATATGTTGAGAATTGCTGTCATACACTCTGGGTGAGGTGCTAGAATTACATGTTTGTTTTCATATATATTCTCTGGCTATCTACATGTTTGACTATCAGTTATATGTCATTGACGGCTGCCTACATTTCTTGGATCATCACACTGAATTTTCAGGGGAACAGGGTACCAAGCTGGGGATATGGGTAAATTATCTGGACATGCTGGACAGATTGGAACAGCTGTGGGGTATAAATATACATACAGATTACAATTTGAACATTCAAGCAAATTCTGTACAGTTGTTGGGTGTAATTATGCATACAGCTTTCTATCTGAACATTGTTTCACAGTCTGTAAGGTTGCGGGGTATGATTATGCATACAACTTAGTAGCATTCCCAGGAGTCAAACACCTGCTGTGTGTGACAAAAGATTATTGCTAACATCACAGTACACTGTGCTATCAGGGAATTTATTTACAGCTTTCGACTGATTTCTATCTAAGTCTCCCTAACTTGTACGATATGACTGACCTCTTGGCACTTCCAACATTGTTATGCAGAACTTCATACCCATTTTATCTGCATACCACGGTGTGGGTGACACTGCTTAAGATACTACAGTGCTATTTATAGTATGGAACAGATCGAAAGCATATGAGAGAAGAGTAAACAGAAGCACTCTGAGGGTTATACCTTTATTCACAGACTATTGACACATTTATTTCTATGGGTACAACACTTTCTAAGGCTCTTATATTCTTTGTTATGACAGAACATGCAGACTGATTACTAACCTGCGACACAGCCTTTGCAGCCTAGCATCATGGGCTTTCTGGTTCACAGCCCACTCATCTGCAGCTGTCAGGGAAATGCATTGATATTTAGCCATACCTATCCATAGTATACACAAGCTAGTCAATTATTTACTACTTAATAGAATGTGTACTTACTCAGTACTGGGGCATTGACCATCTGCCGACAATCCTGGATTCACTGTTCCAGGACATCCCCCCTCCACTGCTTCAGGTCAGCGTGGTGGTGCCTAACATGCTCACCAGTCCAGGGGATACCTGTGGTGCTGGTGAGGTCACGGGCGAGACTGTCCCAGGCCTCAGTTTTGTACTGCGAGCCCTGGTACTGGCCCTGCAGTAGTCTGTGCTCATGGTGTTTTACCAGGAGCCATACCATGAATTTTGACTCCTGGATGCCCCAGCGCTGCACTCTGAATTGAGTGCCTTCACCCACACCACCCATTCTGCCTGCAGTAGGAAGCTACAACCAATTATGAGATGTATTCCCACCTGTGGGGTTTAAATTTGGCCATTTTCCCCACACCTGCTTAAATAAAATTGGCAGTAATTAAAGAGGTATACCACTAGGCAGAGTGAACTGGCTCCCCTACACATTGCTTACACTTACTAACATGAGCTGTTTTGTGGTTAGCATTGCTTCATAGCTGATTATTACTATATTTGTCATTTGGCAATGATTTATTCTTCATTACAGGTTATATATGTGTCTGGTATCCATGATTCATGTGTACATACACTGTATGGGGTCCTGGGAACTTCAATACTTTATTACAATAACACCTAAAATCTATGTTTGCTGCAGTACTCCAGTTCACATATTTATGTTCTGTGGCAGGTTATTCAACATCACACTGTACATAGAGTCAGTTCACGTTTGGTTTGATTTTCCCGTGGTGAGGATTAGTTTGCTGATACCTCATGCATATTTATTACTAGGATGGCTTAGTGGTTAACTACTCTGTCTATAGTGTACAGGGTCCTGAGTTTGAGTCTTGCAGAGGCAGTTTATTTTGTTGCTGGGCAGAACATGGGCCATTGGGTACAGAGTGATTAAGGCACTTTAAAGCAGTTGTAAGTGGGTTTGCGTGACGGTAAGCACTGCTAACCTCCTGCTACAGTTTCTTACACTCAGTTTGCTTCTACTTTGCTTAATCTGTGTAGGCAATGCTTACCCCCATGCAAACGCACTTAAATATGCTAGTGCTTATATATGCTTACTACTGCTTATTTGTGCTTAAACCTGCTTACTAGTGCCTTATTCATTATGACACTGACACTTCACATGTGCATTCCATGCAGTACTCCAGTTCACATTTAAATGTTATTATGTAGGTTATACAGCAAAAAGATGTAAAATTATGTTCATATACAGATTTCACATGGAAGATGATATGTGCTGCAGTGGGACTCGAACCGGGAATGCCTGTTCATTAGGCGGATGCTCTAACCACTGCACTATTGCTGTGCTGCTTCAGTTGCATATATATTCCTTGTTATCCTCTTCAGCCTTTTCAGCTGCTTTAACCATAGCTAAGCGATGGGCACACCTGCACACCTACGGTTAGCTGTACTCATGGTTTTAAAAAAAATAAATAAATAAAAGGTTCTCTTCATTTTATTTAAATGTACTGTTGCTGTTGAACACATGGGGACTGTTGGTGGGGATATGCGGACTCCTATGAGCAATCTCGCTCATGTATTTACACTTTCTTCTGTTCTACTTTGCAGGGGCATGTTTATTCTGAGAGCTCTGCTCTGAGATACGCCCCCTGCACTCGTCCACGCTCCATGTAGGATTTGGAGCGCAGGCAGCGCACCTTCATTAATATGCATGGTGCGCTGCCATTGTCCTCTTAAACTGCCACTTCTGTGCAGGACGAGATTAGTCCTGCACGGAAGATTAGTAAATCTGGGGGAACATTTTTTCTTGATATGTAGAAAATGTTCATTATAAGTTGACCATGCATTACTCAGCATAGTCCACAAGTAACACTGAATGCATCAGATATCTGTGTGAATTATTTTGCACTTTCCCTAAATGAATGTCCTGGACTACAGCTGGGGACACCTTCCTTTTGTCTGCACAGCCATACACCACACACAAGCCAGCCACAGGGGTTGCAATGCCGCTGCTGTTAGCTAGCCACTATCACTATTATCAATGGTGGAAAGAACAATAGAGGGAGCTGCAGTGCTATGGCAGTTGTACAGCAGACTTATGCATAATCATGCCGGGGAGAATTTAGGAGGTGGTAAGCATCTTGCATGCAGCACATGGTCATACTGAAGAGCACCTCAAACTCATCCTGGAAACAGAAATGGAATTCCAAAGGCCAAACACTTAATCAATGACTGTCTGTGTCTGGGCAGGGTGGTGCTGAACTGCTCCTCAGAAGCTCCCTGGGTTTTATGGACTGATATCATTAGCCAATGTTTAAGTAAGTAGCCTGTGTCACCTTCAAAACAAAACAGGTAAGGGACACATCACAAAAAAGACTAGTTATTATTCAGTACTTCCTATACTACTCAATTGATACAACTATACCTATTCGTAGGAACATTTTAATAATTTACATTTACCAACCAGGTAACCATGAGAAATCATACTATGTAAGAAGTAGTAAACTGGGCTTGTCTGCCAAATATGAGAATCACGGACACTTCCAAGATGCTGGGCTGACATGCTGATGATTCACCTCCATGCATCACACGCTACCTCCTTTCCTGTTCCAGTACTACTCCCCTTGTATTCCAGATGGGACCCTAATGGCAATATTCATGCAGCCTATCACACCAAGTGCCTCAGAAAGTGCATCATTCCATAGAAGGTACCCATAGTACTGGCTTGGTCTAGAAGGGAAACTGAGAAATAGATGAAGGGATCCACTTATGCCAAGAGTATGTCAAGGAACTGATGAAGTATAGTCAAGGCAGTCATCTGTGAGATGCTCACTATGCTCCCAGTTTTGTCTCAAGAAAAGTGAGAGCTAAATATACTTTGGTATCTAAAAATATAGCAAGGCAACATATGCCCCATTCCTCATCTATGGGTCATACAAATTTACTGCTTAGTGTAATTTGGAATTGTTTAATGTAGCAATAGTCACTGCTTGCTTGTAAAGCGAAATTACCTTTCCCAAGAATGGAACTGTCTTGGCACTCTGCTGGCTGTTTGTAAAGGGAATGAAAGATTTTATCTGTGCTTGCAACATCTCTAGCTTCCATGAAGTACACTGATCCATAGGTGTGACTGTCCTTTTCCTAGTTTTTGTCTCAGATGGCTATTTGCACTGGGTAATCTGTCAAACCTCTTGTAGTATATTGAACCAGAGTTGCTGCTGTACTTTTATTTATGTTATTTGGAACTGGGGAACTCCATCTTGTGGAGAAAGTTAAACTAAGGCTTTACAGATCATAGATTGGTTGAAAACTATATTTATCCTGAGGCTTCAGCCATCTACACCAAGTAATTTCAAATTATAACAACATATATGTTTAGAGTTTTGTTCTGTCATCAGTCTATATATAGGAAACATTTTCTTTTCTCTTGCAACTTTAGTACCATCTTGTATGCAGCATTAGAACATTATACATTACAAAGACATGCATCTGGAGCATTTCTCCCCAGGCCTCCACTGAAAATTGGCTCATTCCAAGTTGGAATTTCACAGTAAAAGTAAATTGTAATGTCTTTCGGCTTTTCCTAGTTAAGGGTAGCCACAGCAGAACTCCGGTCTGCTAATGATTGGCAGTGGATTTTTATGGTGCCGAGTTGCTAGCCCAACGCCCAGCCTTCAAAGAAGGCACACTCATTCACACATGAACTTACCTGCATGTCTTTTAATGCCACTTGACCATGGGGAGGACATGCAGACTCCACACAGAAGGCGCTCCAGCCAAGACTCGAACGGGAGAACCTCTTGCTGTGAGGCGACAACTCTAACCGGTGCACCACCACGGCCTAATAAAGTAAATAAATACATAATTATAAAATTATAGCAACCTAATTTGTTATTTTGTGAAAGCTTGTGCCTAATGTTTTATTTTACTAATGAAGAATAACCTCACAACACTGTTGTGAATTTTGGAATCTGCCATTTTTGAAGGAAGACTGCTTGACCATCACATATTATATTTAAGCATCGGTTGTCTCATATGAAGAGGGGTCAGCAATTAAAATCTTCAAATCAGATTATTAATCTGATTGCTGGCAGCATACTGTGAATACAGGAAAGGGCTTCTATCTCTGTAGAAGTATCAGGATCCCCTCCTGGAAACCACTGTGAGTATCTGTATGTGAAAATCAGGTTAAGTTCAGATACTGTTGGTAAGTTTGTGCTGGAAGGCATTAGAACCATACTGTGATAGGTGAAATCCTGGAGAGTCATTGATTATAACCTTGTTTTGTAGTTGACATTGTAAGGTTCATTTGGTTGTGATAGTTGCTTTTCATACTCTAAGGCAATAGTGCACTTATGTTGTAAACTCGTACGGCCAATCATCCTCTTGCATGCATATTTGGGAGGGATGGTGCAGATTTAGGTTCTGAGTTCTGTAAACACTAGACCTCACATTATTTGGTGACATCTGTGGGATTCAAACTAATCTGGTTTATTGAAATCCACTATATTAAATATTGCTTCTGTGATTATAACATTCTACTTATTCACGCAAACACTTTAAAAAAAACATATATGTTTTATCATTTTGATTACAGCTCTATTTGATGGCAGCTGGAAAGCTTCTTCCATCTTTTTCATTAATGAGAGATCTGTTGTCTCCTAGGCAGTTATACAACTGAGCCCCATGTTGTCATAAAGGCCTTTGCTAATAACTGCTTACAGTCTTGAAAATGCAAAATTCCAAACAGCTCTGATCCACTGCAAGCATTCTGTGATTAACATTTCTAGGCTTGGTATCTGGGAAAGTACAGTTGTGTAAGTTGAACTGCTGTTCAAATGATCACTAGTGCAGTAGCCTTAGCAATATGGGGTTATATCCTGCCAAGGAAATAACAGTCGGTCAGCTTATAAAGTTTCAAGGCACCTTCTACATGCTCAATCAAGCAGTTTGAGATGAGCTGACTGAAGCACAAGTTTGGGCTCAAAGCCCTTTATAGATTTCCTGCCAGCAGACAGAGAGTAGGCTAAGCCCTGAAAGGACAATGTCAGGAATAACAGAAAAATATATGATCACACCCTGACATAAAAAAACAAGAGGGATGGAGGGAGGAAGGGAGTGGCTTCTGAAGCAGTGATCATTTGAACATCTACTGCTGTGGTGTGTTCAGCCTACACAACCATACTATGCTCTTCACACTGATCACTGCTGCAATAGCCTTAGCTATAAGGGTAGATTACCATAGCTAACTATATTTTGGAGGTGAAACTGAAATAGTCCAGTATTCCCTGCAGAATGTTCCTAAAAACTTGATCTAGACCTAAAGAAGGAATCAAGCTTATAGTGCTTTGTAAAAGTATGTACAGAGGACTGAGTAGTACCTTCTATAATAATTCCACAATCCAACTGTTTAAAATACCATAGAAGAAGCCAAGGGTCTGATAGAGTGAGCCTCAGCACCTGCCTTTAATAGATTTGTCATGGTGAGTATAACAAAATGTAATAGCCTTAGACAACTATGTGGAAATAGTCTGTTTTGATACTGGTTGTCCCTTCTTCTTACCTTCACAAGAACTGAACAATTGATCTGAAGATCTGAAAGATTTAGTTCTGGCTAGTAACATCTGAGTTGTCTTTGGACATTCAAGGTATGGAATATCCTTTCTTCCTTATTTTTAGGTTTAGGCAAGAAAACAGGGATATAGATAGTTTTCCTTAAAGTTGGATACCGCTTTAGGATTAAAAAAGATTGTTTTTCAAATAAATCATTTCTCTATGGAAAATGAGGTAAGGCTGACTCACCATAAGAGCAGACACCTTTCTTGCAAAGTTGAGAGTAATCAGTAAAACTGTTTTCCATGTTAAGAACCTCAAGTCAGATAGTTTAGCCGGTTCAAATGGAGCAAGTGTTAGCTTCTCTAACACAAAATTAAGATCCCAAGGAGGGGGAACAAGTTTCTTGGAGGTATCTTATGCAAAACCCTTTTCAGGAACATTTTGACATGAGACTGCCTTGAAAGAGGAGAATCCATGGGCAGACATGCTGAAATGGCTGATAAATTAACATTAATAGGGGAATAAGAAAGGCCATAGGGTTGAAACTCACATAAATACTGTAAAATCAGAGAACAATTAGCCCTGAATGGGTGCTGGTTATGTTACTGGCATCAATTAGAAAACCTCTTCCATTTGCTAACTTATGATTTTCTAGTAGCAGCATTTCTTGTCTCCGTTAGTACCTGCTGAACATCCTCAGAGAACAGGTGCCTAAAAGGAAAAACAAATATCGTATCATCCAGCCAGTCAATTGAAGATGATTGATGTCGGGGTTTTTCAAACACCCCTGTTCTTGTGTGAGTAGATCAATTTCATGAGGAAGCTTTTGGTGATTGCCCCTGGCCATTTCCAACCAAGTTGTCTGAGCCAGAAGGGAGTCACCACAATAATCTTGGGGGATTCCTTCTGAATCTTCAGAAGTACGATGGATATTTATACAAAGGATGTAAAGGCATACAGGAACATTCCTCTCCAAAGAAAAGGAAAGGCATCTTTCAGGCCTTCATGCATGGAATCCTGGAACAATATTTTGTCAGTTGATTGTTCAGAGAGGAGGCACATAGGTCTACTTGAGGAGCTCCCTACAGATGGCTCAAATTTTGGAAGACACCCTGACCTAGTTCCCATTCATGAGGGTCTGCCCTCATCCTGCTCAGCTTGTCTGCCACACAGTTTTTCTCTGACTGAATGTAAATGACTGTAGAGTGAGATGGTGCTGTGAAGTTATATCCCAAGCTAACATGGCTGGTCTGCAAAAGGAGAATGACCTGGCTCCCCCTTACCTGTTGATGTATGACATGACTATGGTATTGTCTATAACCACTTGAAAAGCTCCTGGGGACAAAAGATGGTTCAGAGAGTTAAATGCCTTGATCAGGCCAAGCATCTCTTTGATATTTATGTGCTTGCATCTGTACTTGGTGTCCCACAGCCTGTGCACTTTTATTCCTCCTGAAACTGCTGTTAAGCAAAATCTGAAGTGTCTGTGGTGACTGACTGCTTTGGAGCAAGAAGGGAGAAGGGAAGACCTGGATTTAAGAATATCCGTTGCCTCCACCAAAAAAAAAATCCTCTTCTGACAAACCCCAGTTTTGTGATATGAAAAGAAACTGCATTGATACTGGGACCAAAGGAATTTCAGATACCACTGTAGCTTTCTCATGTAAAGTCTTACCAGTGGTATCATAAGAATCCCAGATGCCATGTGACCCAAAATCCTGAGGTATTCCCTCACAGTGTCTGAAGTCTGAGTGGAAAACCATAGAACTAGATCTAGATAAATATCTATTTTTTCCTGTGGAACAAAAGCTTTTTGAACTGAGGTGTCTAGCCGACATCCAAAAAGCACAATTCTTAATGAGGGAGTCAAGAAAGACATTTGAATGTACTCTTTGAATCCCAACTTGTGTAAGAGATCTCTCACCCAAAACAAAGACTCCTGACATTTTGAAAAAGACTCAGCAAAGATAAGCAAGTTGTCTAAATATAAAAAGCTGTGGACACCCTTTAGCCTACAATGAGCTATAACTGGAGCTAGATACTTTCTGAACACTCTTTGTGCAGTGGACAGTACAAAGGATAAGCCACAGAAATGGTAATGTGATCCACACACACAAAACCTTAAGAATTATTTAAAATCTGGATGGGTAGGGATGTGACGATAAGCATCTTTTAAGTTTAGTGTTAACAGGAAACTTGAAAGAGGAAGAAGAGGTAACAGGTCATGAAGTGACATCATTTTGAATTTAGACATTATCACAAACAGCCTTAGGAAAGAAAGATCCAGAATGTGTCTTCAAGTATTTTCTTTCTTTGGCACTAGGAACATCCTTAAACAAAACCCGTTCCCCACCCGGGAAGGAGGAACTTTCCTATCACCCACTGGGACAGCATGTGATGAATAACAGGTTGAAATTAAAGAGTCTAACCTGCAGGATGAAGAATGACTCATTGGAAAGACAGAATTTTGCCCCACTGTAATCTGTAACCCTGTTGAATAATTTTTAGAATCCATTTGTCTGAAACAATCTGTTACCAAAGAGAAAAAAATGGAGAGTCAGACTTTCTGGAAGAGAAAATAGCTAATTGTGTGTGTTTGTGTGTGTGTGTGTGTGTGGGGGGGGGGGGGGGGGGTGTTACAAGGTCTCTTGAACACTCATTCAGACTTGTTGGATTGTCCTTGGTGTTAGGAGGTTTAGACTTCTTTTGGAACCCCTTTGCCCCTTCTTTCTAAATGTGTTTTGTACCTGAAGTCTGTTGATATTGTTTATTCTGTTTTGTTTTTTTTTTTGCCAAAATTAGATGAGAATAAAAAAAATTCCTTGAATAATTTGAAAAAGAAAGACTGAAAAATCTTGGAGATTCCCCGGATCACCTTGCCCCTTTCAACACACTTTATTGATCACCTCTGCAGCAAAGGGGCCAAACACTAAATATCTATGTAAAGGAGAATATAGAATCTCATTCTTTTAAATCATCTGGAAGATTCTGAGAATGTAGCCAAGCAAACCTACTTAAAGCAGTACCAGTTACCATAACCCTCAAATATATATCAACAGAGTCATGCACACACTAAAAAAACTGAGTAGCAGAAGAAACTTAAGTCACAACAAGAGAGAGTAGATAAAACATTCCTCATACTTTCACAATATGTCAGAAAAAACTTTAATATGTGAGGCTAACAATGTTAAATTCTGAAAATCAAAGTTGTACAGTATACACCTTTTCCCCATACCTATCAATAATTTTTATATCCTTATTAGAAAGAATAGGATTAGAATTAACTAAGTGCTTAGCAGCAGTAGAGTCAACTAAGGCAATAGCTGCTGGGTCAGGTTTGGGAATAGTGCAAAAAATGTGAAAGAATGAGGAACTTTATACATTTTATTTGCCTTTTTAGGGACAGCTGTCTATCAGAACAATTGCAGGCAATAGGACACACATCTTCTAAAGCAGACAGGACAGGAAGAATGGGTGTAGGTTCTGTAAAACTCTTCTGTAACAATTCACAGTATTTTCTGAGGTACTGAGAAATCTCAACGTTCTCCCACTGAAAACACTGAGACATTCTAGCAATAGTCTCAGAAGAAGAAAACCCCTACTGGGAGAAGCAGAAACTGAGCTCTCCTCTTAGTATGAATCAGAAATATGAGGACAAAACCAAGAATCCATCCCTGCATCTTCCTGTTCAGATTCAGAATTTTGAGTCTCCTTGTGAAAAGAGGGATCCCTCTTTATTTTACTAGAAATTACTCTACTAGATGTATCAATAGCCTGAATTAAACCCTGAGCCAGTCCCTGTAAACTACTACTATCCAAAGAAATTTGAAGAGGAGTAGATACATGGTTGGATTTCTGTTTCTTTTTGGCAAGAAAAATGGGGCCAACTTACTTCACCAGGGATGGGCACAACATTCTGACATAGCAAGGAAACCTTCCTTGTTCCCTCGCTCAGTACCAACAACAAGTGTCTCTCCTTTGCCACCTGAGGGGACGCCAGCATCTGCAGAGGATGTGGATATTCCCTGGTTCACAGTGGCTGTACGTGCTACATCTGTGGGATTTGGGTTAAAAGATGAGTGGCCTGAGGTGCAACAAATGACCATAGCAGATTCACCCACCTGTAGCTGAGGCAAACTGCTATCCTGCTGTGGTTGCAAAGGTTGTTTGCTTAACTTTTTCTTTTTTGTGGCAGGAAGAAGGACCGACTGTGGGAACGAATATCTGTTTCATGATCAAGCCAAAAATGGTGCCTCATTCTCAGGAAAAAACAAGCAGCAAATGGCAGTAAATCTACCAATCCAAAAAAGTTAACCTTTTGACAAAAAATGTACAGTAAAAAGCACTCTTAAACCCTATAGTAGCCTCACAATAGAAATTAACACAATTTCTGCACAGAAAATATGTTATGAGTTAGTTTACACTATTATAAAACTGACAGAAAAACGAGTTCTCCATTTAAAAGTACATTACAATCTAAAAGCAGTCCGTTAAAACACAGCACTCATAGCTTTAAAATAACTTTCCTAAAGAGGAAACTAATAAAACATCAGTAAATATAAGAACATGGATTTTTCCCCCAAAGGCAACTTGCCTGCCTAGCACAGGAACGCACAAGCTGACCGTCAGTCCTTGAATCCCCCAGAGGGGCATTCTCTTCTGTGGTAAGAAAGCTCTGAAGGGCTTTGTGCCCAAACTTGTCTTTTAGTCAGATCACCTAAAGCTGCTTGACAGTTTGGACATGTGGAAGGTACCCTGAAGGTTTGGAAACTGTCCACTTGTTATATTCTGGGTAGGCATAATTTTGAACCATACCAAGTCCATCAGAATTTCTCATCTGGGAGCAAAATAATAGAGTGCCACAAATTCCCGAGTGACTCCATCAAATCATGATTTTTCTTTTTGCACTCTGCAAAGCTAAACAACAAATCTGCAATACGGACCTATTAATAACCAAGCAGCACATTTCTTGGAGACATCTATCCAACCAAAAGCTACAAGAAGATGCTGCCAGTCAAAAAGTACACTGTCAGTACTTACTACCAACACATCAGCTGGGAAACTTGGAAAGCAAAGCAATAAATGTGCATTTACAGACTGCAAGCTATGAGAAATACCAATAAATAAACATAACAAGATGATTCTGCAGAATGACAGCCACAAATACTCTCTCTCTCACCTTGAGATGCTGCGCTTCAGTGTTCACCAATCTATCTCCCTTCCACTGGCAAGGTTACAGAATTTAAAAAAAAATTAAGTGGACTCCTGAAATCAACGTAGTTGGTCTAGGTGCCACAGGTTCAAGCAACCATAGGCTGCAGTGCAGCCTGGAGGTACTGCAGTGGTGTACAGGTGAGTGAGTAGTGGAGATTATCCCAAGCAGATTATGAAGGTATACTAATGGATGGTGCTGATGCCAATGTTGTTTGTTCATTTCTTCACACCTCCACTCCAAAGCCCCCCTCTATTTTTTGCAGAGATGTGGATTTAACTGCCATATCTTGGAGAGACATCAAAACAGTGTACCCATCACTTATGTCATAGTAGGAGGGAGACCATGAACAGGAGAGAGCAATGCTTCAGTGAACAAAGAACGTTAAGTACGTCTGCTGGCTGTTTTGTGCTCATATTTGTCTTAGTGGTGTATGGCAGTTTTCCCCATTAGTTCTTGGTACAAGGCAAGTAAAAAGGTGAGTGGGTGGAGATTGGCTTTGTCCGACCTCGCATTTCTGCTCTAATTATATTTTTACAGTAATGATGTTCCTACTGAATCAGGAACATAGATGAAAATAATCAGATACAGTTTTTAAATATCTGACATTCATTCACTTAGAAAAATTAAGAGAATAAAATAATTTCTGTTCTCACCCATTTTTACAGAATAAAGAATTGTGTCTTTGAAGTGTTTTATGCAGTTTGGTGACAGCAATCTTTACTGTTTCCACAAAATCACAGATGTTACGAGTGCACAAACATCTTCACATAAAATCAAGAACATTTGCACCCCCAAAGCACTGTATCACTTCCCTGCACAAACAGTGATGGAATGGTTTAACGCTAACAGAAACTGCGAGACATATAAAGTTAAACACTACAAACTACCTTTTTTATTCAATGAGATGTAATCATGTGCACTGTAGCTTTACCTCTCAAGTGCACCTCATTATGAGGAACGTTCTCCATTTTGAGTCTTACAAAGTCCTTGTTCATCATTCTTCCACATTGAAAAGAGTCTGATACTCATTCATACTGACTGTGTTAGAAGATGTACAAATCTGAAATCTGGTTTGCTTTGTTTTTCATATTTGAGTTGCTTGTGGGTACTTGCATGTCCACTGCAGTCTGGGTTGAGTATTTTCCAAAGATGAGGAAGGTAGCAGCTTGAGGAGATATCTAAAGATGCTGGAGGTATTGGGGATGGAGAGCATGTACGTGACATGGGGAGTATAGTTAGGTAATAGTAGGTGATGGCAGGGATTCCTTGTCAGCTGCACGATCTTGCCCTTTGGGATTGACTTTTCTATGAGTATACATAAGCTAGAGGCTTGAGGCAGTGAGTTAGGATAAAGATCCAGCATTTCTGGTTACATCACTAATGATGTACCAACAACAATTTAAAAAGATGGTGGTTAAAATTTTTAGACTCCTAGCCTGTATAATGAGCAAAGGGGAATTGAAGAATAAAAGCTAAGTTATGTCACTGTATAGAGCATAAGATTACATGCATATAATGGATAGTATAGGTTTGGGAGACTGAGTAGGAATGAAAACTTGGATTGATTAGGAAAGTGCAAAGGAGGCTAAAACAAGAATGTTTTGAAGAAATGCCAGAGTGAATTTTGAAGAGAATAAAATGGGAAAGTGTGAGATGTCTACTGTAGTGTCTACTGTAGACATCTCTTCACAGAAACAAATGGTACCTCAAATGCCAGGTTAAAGGAACTTGGCCTTCTTCAACAGATAAATAAGACAGGCATGTTGGTATGATCGACACATATCCCAGCATATCCCTCACATCTGGCACAAACTTCTACTACATGGCAAGCAGAGTAGCATCCTTGCCACCTTGAAGGTAAACTTAAATAACTGGATTGGTGTTTACACAAATTATTTTTATTTTAATTTTATATGAGTGTATCAGTTGTTTTTATTTTTATAAAAGAAAACTGTATCCCAGTTCTATACAAGTTCAGATGTTAATATAAATAAGTTTAGATGTTAATATAAATAAAACAGTTTTGTTCTGGTTATATTTTGTGTAATTTAATATTAGTGTAGAAGCAGTTAATTTTATTTTTATAAAAGAAAATTGTATTTTAGTTTTGCACAAGTTCAAAGTTTAATACAAGTTCAAATATTAATATAAATAAAACACTATTGTTCTTCTGTTTTTATTTTGTTTAATATTTTGTTCTTCAATTTGTGTTTAAAAGTTTGTATCCCACAATTCCATTGGAGTGGGTGGGATTCCATATTTTTTTATGTAAATTGTATGGTAATCAGCATACAGATTTTTGGCCAGATTTTTGATGACTGCAGGTTGAGAGGTATGTTGGTAGGATATAGCCCCATATAGCTAAGGCTACTAATGTAGTGATCAATATGAAGAACATCTAAAAAAAAATAAATACAAAGCTGAAAAAATTCTATATAATAAACACTGAGAAAATGAGGAAAATGGGCAGTTGACCACTAGGTAACAGGTAAAAAATATTTAGGTAAATTACCGGTGTTTATAAAAGCAGGAATATTTTAACTTATTTTAACTTCCTGCTCTCATGACATTGCTCTGTATATAACCAAAGGTCTTACTTTTCTAAATAACTATCAATACAGCTTATAAAAATGTTTGCTTTTCCTGTTTTCTCCTCCTTATATAAATCTCCTCAGTCTATTTAACACTTCTGTACCTATGGTGTTATGCAGCTTTCTCCTCTATACTACTATCTCTAACCTTTAGCCTTAGCCATACATTTCATTGTAGAATTCTGACATTAAATGTAATGTATTTACCGATAGTAAGTTTGCATCATTTACCTTTGCAGTTTGTTTCACTGATATTAGTTGTTGATAATTATTTAACTCATTCTGTGTGTGTTATGGGCATTTTAGTTAGCATACATGGTGCATGTTGTCACTTACCAGCTTTCATTGTGAAACTGAATTCTGCCTGTTTAGATTAATGTTCTACTCCAGTTAAAGATTATGTCAAGGTGCAAAATGCATTTTGCATCCTTTAAAAAATATAAAGTTTAAAAGAAAGTTTCCAAATGTGAAAGACAAAATGCACTGAATCACATTTATGGCATGAATATTCATGGACAGACAGGCAGCTCTTATGTCACCTTGGGTTCCAGCTGTAATATGTTGGATTAATGTAGGTAGGTAATTGTAAATTAGTTCTGTAATTGCCAAGTTGTTCATTTAACAGGCAAATACATAACTAATTTACCATTACTTACTTAAGCTAACCCAGTCTAATTACAGATGAAACCCAAAGTGATGTAAGTGATGCCCGCCCAGCCATGAATATTTATGCCATAAACACAGCTAGGTATGTTGTATCTTCTATGTTCAGAATCAAAATTTAAAAAGGTTTAATTTGCAAATAGGAGCAAATTGCCATTTTGTTTTTATATAAAAAGTGCTTCCATGCATAGTGATATATGCAAATGCTTTTTTATATAAAAACAAAAGGTCATTTTTCACCTTTAGATATGATCTTTAACAAACTTAAATCCAATAACCCATATGTAGGAATTTCATCTTAATTATATTATTAGTAAATGCTACTTATAAACTTTAAACCTTTGAACAGGCTTCTGTTGAGCAGCAGCTGTTGCAAAGATTTGTGGTGAAAAGTAACTTTTTATTTCAAAGTGTTTTTTAAACCTTAAACACATTATTCCTTTCTTTGGAAAGAATACAACATTACATCCCTAAGCTAAGTTTTCTGAATTTTTAATGAAAAATGATTTACAAAAGCAAATATTACTTTATAAAATGTTTGTTAGTATGAGCATTTATGTAATTCATTGTATAATGTTTATTTTTCTGAAAATATTCTCCCAAGGTCTCAGCCAAAAAGGAATAGTTTATCCAGGTGGACATTTTTAGACAATTTAACTAAATAACTTAATATTACTGTTTGCCATTACAACGAGTCTACATTTAACCTTTCAAAGATTTTTCTTCCACTACTCTCAGCAACTGATATCCACCTTGTCCCCATTGGCCCATTCATACCAATTTCCTCTCACCAATGGAAGGTAGATGGATAACACAAAATCCTGTTAAAGGACTAGAGACAAGAGGTCCCACTTTTGGCAGGAGAGAATGACCTTGATGGCCTTTCATTGGTGACATGGCTGTTTCCTTTTTATGAAGGATTTGAGCCAGGAGCAAAAAACATCTACATGGCAAGGGTCAGGGATTTTAGATGTGCGAACTGGAACTGGATTAAAGCAAACATGACATCACAAGCATCACAATAGCAGCTCACACATGCTATCTACTACAACCAATACATTTTAGTCTGTTTGCAGTCAAGGAAACATTCTTTGGTCTCCAACAGGCAATAGTCCTATTGGAAGCAGATTGCCACACCTTCTTCCAAGTATGGTCAAGCCAACTTCACACTGCTCAGTTCCATCAATCCCTGCTTCTATTCCTTTCTCCTCTAGTAGCTGATCTGCTAATCATACTTTGGAAATCTAGATATCCATAAGGGCTGCATCCCTCTATGTCATTGAACCAGAGTATTTAACATTCTTAAAATTCATAAACCATATGAAACACAGGTAACTCAGTTCAGGTCAAGTCTACAACAACTTCCTGGATAGAGGATTTCCACAGAGTCACACAGTTTATGGACAGAGGGTAAGGAGAACCAAGCCCTGGACCAAAGTTTGTGAGCATCTCTTAGACTTGATCAACTTTTCCCTAATCTGAATCTTTCCAAAAATCTTTTAAGCACTTCTTTCTGCCTTTACTAAGTTTGAAATGTATAGGGAATTCATTGCCAACCTACTAGCTGTAGGACTCCCTCTTACAGGTTGTACATTTTTTGGACAATTATATCATGGTAGATAATTTCACACACCAATGCCACAAATTTCACACAGTAATTGCAATAAGACTTAATAGTACAATAATTTATTTACCCCTCAGATATATAGACAGCCTCAGACTCAAACCACAATACTTTCTAGCTGCCTGTGAAATTTATTATTTGTTGACCAGGTTAGTCCCACTAGGCTAGGAGTGTCTTTTCAGGGTAGATTCAAGTTGGCATTTATACTAATAGAGGAAAATTGTCCATGGCACCTTCCTCTACTTCTTTTGATAGGTGACTTGAGATCTTTTACATCCACCTGAGTTACCACCAACTGGCAATATCTCATTTGAAAGGCAGCACAATCAGGAGTGTAGCACCCCCCTCATGCTGCACTGCAGTATTAGCAACTGTGCTAGTAAGTATGGGAATAGAACCCACAGCCTTCTGCTCCAAAGTTAAATGTGTTACCTATTATGCCATTGACTTTATTTCACAAAATTGACCCATGCATGTTGGAACAGTGTCTCTAATGAGACTACATCAACACAGATGCTTCAACTATTTAAGAAAAAAAACAAACCTGAATTAAAAAAAAAAGTATAAATATACTTGCTTGGAGATGTATTTATTTGTTTTGTTTGTTTGCTAACAGGATTCCTGGGCTGGTACAGGTCCCTTTTCAGCCATTTCCCAGGCCATAAGGCAGAGACAATGCAGCTACAAAAATATGGCACAATACAGTTAAAATACATTTGATGCATACATCAAATACAACGAGAACAGATAAAAACTGTACACGTTGTCTCAGACAAATATGAGCTGTAATAGTTATATACATTTAATGTACAATTGGCAGCAGGGCTTAATGCATTGGTTTATATACATGATGAGATTATTAAATAGTGTAGTTTTAAGAGGAAAGAAGCTGAGAAGTTACAGTGAACAATGTACTGAAATAATAGGTAAATGGGGAAATAATTAGTAAGACAGAATCTAAAGTAAAACACTGAAGAGAAATAATTAAGTATGAAAAGAAAGAGTAAGTAGCATTAGATAGATTAGATAGCTTTAGGACAATTTTACTAAAAAACTAATAACTTTCATTCTCCCTTTGCACATCTACTACATTTTGACATATATTGCTAAATTGTGAAATTATTATGTTTCATCTTTTTGTGAATTTTTTTGTTGCATTCTACTTTGCTCTGTGTGTGTGTGTGTATATTTCTACACACACACACACACACACACACACACACACACACACACACACACACACACACAATAGGTAAAGTGGTACTTGGGAGCAAAGCTGCTGACTGAGAATCCTAAAAAGACAAAAAAAGATCCATGCACTGTATACAAGTTCACGTGAGACTTTAGAGTAATCAAGCAATTATAATGTGTTTAAAAATCAAAAAATCCAAATAGATGAACATGTTTTCCCTTAAGAAAGCTTTGGCAGATCTAAGTCCAGTTTACATGACATGCAGTGTTTATCTGCTCTAACACAGAAATCATTGTCAATTAACTTGAGCTGGGGTCAGAAATGTATGTCATGGCCTGTTCATTCAAACTACAATGGGATAATTTTCATCTTTTATACCTGTTCTGCATATCTACCCCTGTTGGTAGCTAGTAGAGTACAGCGCATGTGCTGTAATCCTATCATATCTCATTTCCTCTCTGCTTTTACTGGCTCGTGTGAGTATGCACAACATATTTATTTTGTGAAATAACTCCCCTTCAACTATTTAAATTTATTGGTCATCCTACTGTATTCCATAGTACCAGAATTCAAAGGTGACCACCCCCTTTCAATCTATCTTGCTGTTTTAAAAGTAGTGACACTCCACTAAAACTTAACTTTTTATACACTATCCCCCACACTGGAATCATAGATAAACTTACTAAGCTGGACATTAATCCCTATGTCACTCAATGGGTTGCCAACTGGCTTACTAACAGAACCCACACTGTAAAAGTAGCCGACTCCAAATCCAGCCCCAGACAAGTGACAAGTGGAGAACCTCAGGGTTCAGTCATGGGACCGCTCTTGTTTGGCATCTACATCTCTGAAGTACAGGCCAACAGTAAGGGACTATGACTAACAAAGTTCGCAGATGACTGCAAACTGGGAGCCATTATTGAATCCCTAAATAATGTGGATATTCTACAAAAGGGCCTTACAGAAACAGATGCTTGGTGCCAGAGCCATGGGCTCAAACTCAATGCAAAGAAATGTACAGTTATCCCCTTTGGGAAAAAACACGTACCCGTGAATTACCACATTGGTGGCAGTACACTAAACATCGTGAGTGTGATAAGAGACTTAGGGACACAGGTGAACAGTGGTCTCACCTTGGATAACCACATCGCCACAACACTCGGGAAATCCTTCTATGTGACACACCTCATCACTAAGGGCTTTTCATCCAGAAAAAAGGAGTCATTGTCCCACTGTACTCATCCCTCATTAGACCCATTATAGAATACAATGCCCCACTTGGTATGTACCTCTCAAGTCATCTGCAACAACTGGAAAGGCCGCAGAAATACCTCACTAAAAGAATCACAGGCCTAAAGCAGATGCCCTATGCTGACCATCTAAAAAAACTCCACCTATACTCTGTCGCATATTGTCTACTCAGAGGTGATCTTTGCAGATACCATCAGGCCCCATACAAGGCCATGTCAAACCGAGAGCTGTTGGACATGCTACACTTAAATAATTCCCAATCCCTCAAAGCCACATGCTCCAGGGAACTAAACCTTGTCATCACAATGAACAAAACATGCTGGAGGGATAGATTCCTGACCCAGAAACTCTCCAGACTCTGGAATAGACTGCCCATACATGTCAAGCAGAGAACCTCTTTGGCCCTCTTCAAAAGGAACCTTGATGATTGGATGGGAGATAGGAAATTCAACCCAGGGATCACGTCAGTTGCCCTGCTAGACAGAGGTCCAGGGAAGTAAATAGTGTGGGAAGAAATAGCCAGTAATGGCTAGGCTTGTATAGGCCCTAGGGCTGATAGCCTAGTACCAACCTATGAACCTATATACGGCTAGTGCCTAATTGATACAAAACAAACATTCATATAAATCTTTTGCCTGACTGTATATAACTATTAGAACATCATTGTACACTGATATGATAAGCAGATGCTATTTGCCATGTTTAGCTGGGTCAACAAGTACTAAAAAAAGAGTGACAGCCAGTGAGGTTAATACCCTTAAGTATTATACCATAGTAATCACAACTGTAGATAGCCAGGAAAATCTGGCTACACCTGTGAGTGGTAGCACCTACCTTGTATCCTTTATGACAGGAGCATATACCGCCATTTCCATGACAGGAGGAATTTAACTTTCAAGGATATATCAACTATACGTATATTCAGAGAGAAAAGAAAGGGCTCTGCATGTGCTAGGCCTAAGATAAGCTGCAGCATTCTATGACACTGAACCAAACAGGGTTAAATTAGACAAGTGACAAGTGGAGTACCTCAGGGTTCAGTTCTGGGACCGCTCTTGTTTGGCATCTACATCTCTGAAGTACAGGCCAACAGTAAGGTATGTTCCATCCAAATGCTTTCAATACAGGTACATTGTAAGAGGTTGTCAGTAACATATGTTATAGATCCTAGTTGTCACAACAGTAATCCCTATAAAACAGCAAATGGCAGTTCCCACCATGGGAATCAGTGAGCCTCCAGTGTGCCTTGTACCGGTGCCTGTTGCAAAAAAACATTGCAGAGATGTCTAGGGAGTGGAGAAACACATACAACTGTACGGACCGTCTAGTCATTGGTAGTATAATCAATTTACTTGATCGTAAGTATAAGTAATATATTAATCCATCTATAATTGAAACAAGTAGAAAATAATGCAAAAGTTAATACAGTACAAAGAAACATTAGGTATAGTATAAAGAAATGTCCACTGTCAATAGTCTTACATACTAAAACAGTGCAGATGTTACAGGTTTGTAAACTAACGCAAGCTGAGTCTATGATGAGAGGGATATCGGAAAGTGCGAATCTTTGTTGAAAAGAGCATTAAACTAAATGTGTGAAGCTAGGGCTAATTAATAGGAAGAGGTAAATTCCTGCATACATACACACATACACACATAGCCCCAATCCCAGACTAATCGCACTCCCAGACACACTCAACCATTCATCCCCCACACATACACACACACACACACACACACACACACACACACACACACACACACACACACACACACACACACACACACACACACAGAATCTACTTATTCCCTAATGAACCGCCCTCAAATTGCAACATCTGAGGCGCACACAGACACACACAGATGCACACAAGCAAGCAGACACACACAGGCACACAGACACATACCACTACCCAACCACTAATCTTCCCAGCTCTTACCTCTAACATGATTGGGTGAACATGAGCTTTTGTCATGTTCTTGAACACTGGCATTCAGTGTTGCACATAGGCATCCAAACATCCCAGCAATGCACTGAATCAATGCCTTGTTAGCATTTGCGGTAGTCTACAGAGACAGACCACCAAAGATCTGCACCTCTTCATGGTGCATTACAGTGGTGAGGCTGTCTCCGAATCACAAATGATTACTATGAGGTATACACCAGGCTTACTGCTGTAACCTTTCCGAAATTAGGCCTATATTTTTCATGTAAAATGTTTTATCTCCTTTATATCTGCCTTGTGGCCTGTGTTATGGCTGAATAGAATCTTGGACCCTTTCACTCACCCAGACAACAAAGCAAACAAACAACTACATAAAAAATAATAATATCATAGTTAATCTAGTAACACTATAAAATTAGTACTATGAAGATTCATAGAAGATATTTGAATGTATAAAACTGTCAGACATACACAAGTAAATTTAATTTCACTAATAAATATCTCATAACTTTAATAATTATGTAATATTTTGATGTAAAATCTTTGAACACCAGTATCGTTAGATGACATCATAAATGCAGCAGCAGATTTACTTAAAATCCAGGCAGAAATGTGTCTTCACTATGTCAGGAAGAGAAGAGAGACAACCAAGGCAAAAAGGCTTTGATACATATGAGACACGTAGACAAATTTGGGTCTATATCAAAACTTCAAAGAAGTAAAATGTCAAATGTTAAAATATCGAACCCACAACATTGAATGATGAAAATAGCGAAACCCCGGAACATCAAAATCATACCTAGGGCAAGATTTCTGTGGGCCGTTCCATGGCTTTGCTATTTCCTTCACTGTGGTGTGAGAGTTACGGACCTTAGGGTTAGGGTGCAGGTTAAGGTAAGTGGATAGTTAGTAATTTATGTATGGTGTAGTGTAGGGTTAGGTTTTGTTAACTGTATGTGTGTGTATTAATTGCTTGGTTTGTGTATAGTTTTGTAGCGTGCGATAGTTGACCTTAGGGTTAGGGTGCGAGTTAAGGTAAGTGGATAGTTAGTAATGTATGTTTGGTTTAGTGTGGGATTGGGTTTTGTTAAATGTATGTGTGTGGTTTATTTATTTTGGTGTGCTTGTGTTGTGTGTATGTTTCTCGGAACAGCAAGTTTTTTCCCTGGGAAAAAAATTTGCTATTCTGAGCGTTCGATGTTTCCAATATTCGAAATTCCAAGTTCGAACATATGGTGTTCGATATTTTGGAATTTCGAATATATGATACAGACCCACCAAATTCAGCCAATCCAACCATTCAAAAGGCTACTTTGGTAGATGTATCTTCCATTTTGCCAAGCATGGAACTGGATGGATAGGTGATAAAATTTGTTCCAAGTAGCACTTTATGTAACACAAGAACTGGGATCTCTTGAGTCAGTCATCAGGAAAAACCTAATACTAAACACCATACACAGGCTTTTATTAGCTGTTATGAAGGCAGATTCATAAAGGTTTTGACAGCTGAGGAGATCATCCATTTGGCTGCCCATATAATTGATTTGGCTGAGATTTTCCAGGTGCAGTCCATTTCACTTTCCAGTTGTTAATGGCAGAGGAGATCTGCATGTAGATCACAAGGATCTCAATGCTTTATAAATGTCTGCATTAAACATTTATGTTTAAGCTTTTGAGGAAACTTTGTAAAGAGGAAAATTAAGTGTTTTATAGTACTTGCATTTCCTGTACATTTCAAACTGTCAGGATAAAAGTAGAAATACCTGCCTTGTGTTGAAATTTGTCTGACTTTCAACGCTGCACAAATTATTAACATAATGTGAAAGCAGGATAGCTAGAAGTGCTGATTCTGGAACAATGCTTTTATCTTTGATTTAGATAGATTGCCTTTAATTCTAACCAAGAATTTATTTTGAAGATACAGTTTGAGAATCCATCCATCTGTCCATCCACAATCCCTTTTCCCATTTTTACACATGGGATTGGAGTGTCATTTCAACAGTGACAATCAACTACAGCAAAGGTTCATACCATCATTCATGCAAAACTGCATCATTACCATGATGACTATAGCTCAGCAACAGTGTGTAACAACTGAGTTTGTTGAAGGTCTTGGGAAGTCCTTCGCCGATGCAACTAAACTCAGTAACGAAGAAAAGAGAGTTGTGGACTAAGTAAAGACCTGGGAAATAGCATCTGTGAAGCTGAGATGAACTGAAATGTGCCAGTGGCCAGTCTACCAAGGCATAAGCATACCTTAGTTTCTACTGAGACTGGTAACCAAGCAGAAAGTGTGACAACATGTGGAGTGTACACGTCTTATACACAGCTTCACCAGTTCTGTTTATGCAATACTTAATTATAATTTCTTAGTCGGAGAGCTGGCTTAAGTGTATCCTGTCTCACAATTGCACTGGCTGTCATCTAGAAATATGCATTTTCATGTCCTCTTCTAGCATTCCCTACAGTACAACTGTCTGATGCAGTGCATCCTCATGGTGCTGCCTTTTGTACAAGTATTGCTGCCATGTCTGTTAGATTTTATGAATATAAATCTGAAATTAATTATGTTGTAAATATGCTGAAAGAAAAGGCTTGCTTAAATGCAGAAACAAAGTTTAAGTAATATGTGATCAGCAGTCATACTAAATGACCATGACTTGGAAAAGGAATCTGCTGAATGGACATTTTTCCCTTACAGACTAAAACAGGATGTATGCAAGAACAAAAATGCAAAATCTGCTTTTAAAGAACAATGACATGTTATTCTGCATGGAAAAACAGGATGGCACAAGAACAGATGTTTTATACAAAGATCCAAATAAAATACAGGATGTTCACACTGTCAGAAAAGCTGATCTCTGACAATGTGTTTTCTCAAAAATATGTTTTTCTTCATAAAAAACAGGATATGCTTATCAGCATTGACATAAGAACATATGTTTCTATACACAGATTCAAATAGAATACAGGACAATGTGTTTCCTCAAAAATATGTTTTTCTACATGGACATCAGGACACTGTTACAGGATATTCACACTGTCAGAAAAGCTGGTCTCTTACAAGACATTGTTAAACAAGGAAGTTTAGTATTGTTTCTACAGGATAAGCAATTCTCCAAAATATGTTTATGCATGACTAAAAACTGTATATAAAGAGCAGTATAAATCCAGTTGGTTAGAGAGGTTTGGTAGGGACACATGTCCCAAGGTAAATGTTATATCTCTCACATCATCTGTACTATATGAGAAGTAAAGTTGGAACAGTACTTTTAAGCTGCAACGTTTGTCCAGTTTTATTTATTATAAAAGTTATTGGTTACTGCTCTTAAAGACAAGTGCTGCAAAGTATATTCTCTCATCAGTGTATATTCTACAAGTTTCTGTATGCAACAGACTGTGAATGCAATTGTAACCAGACTTTGATTCCAGCCAGCAAGACTGAGTGTCTTAAGAACAATGCAGATCCATCACACCAAGCAAGTAAGCAAAGTAAATCTCAAAATATTTTTTCAATGTCTGCAAAGAATAATTTGCTTATCCATGGAAAGAGTATGGCTTAGATTGGATATAATGATATATAACACTGTTACATTCCATTGCTTTTTTATGTATGACATGAGCTGTGTTATAGAATCATGTGTAGGTCAGCATGTATCACAATTACATTACACCATTTGTATTATAGTACACAATTAATTTCTTCTATTCTGGAATCACCTGCTCAATATTTCTGCTGATGACCCTCACTGGTGTGCTACACTTAACACAGCATTCATTTGGAATCCGAACAACAATTTGTGATTTATGCACTGAGATGCCTCTGTGATCTATTTTATATTGGCCCGACTATAACAATATTCAAGTTAAGTCTGCATACGTGTTTCAGAGACATTAAAATTAGTAGGAAAGAAAGCTTTCTTACCTAATATTTTCAAAACGTACACTTCAGTGCTCTCTCAAAGTTAAAGATCTGTATTTTAGAATAGGCTATTATGTTAGACATGGCAATGAAGTGAAATATTTATGATTTTGTAAAAGTAGTGTTTATATTGTTGAAATATGAGACTACCACTGAATGCAGTCGATTGTTTAGTAGTTAACTGTCATGATTACTTAATTGCTATGTTAGTTGTACATACAGTCTCTGATTATACTTAAAAGCACTACAACAATGTGCCAAAGTTTTAATTAGACACGTTTTATGTTGCCCGAATAAGTAATTATGATATTTATTGTTATTTACATGCATAAATTCTTTGTACCTAAAGACTGCATTTTGATGATCATTAAGACTGCATTTTATGTTGATGTCTTTTATCTTCTGAAGTCTTGAACTGGCATTAAACATTTTTGGATTGTTCTTGCCTACAGCTACTGTACAGCACAAATTCTAAGGAAAAAAAACACGCAGATTCTGTTATTTTCTATATTTAGCATGCCCTTAACTTTGACAGGGTGCTTGCAATTCCTCTGTGAATCTGATGTTTTCAAAAGAGTGTTCAGCAAAAAAATATTGCAGGTGTAATCAACTTTTTTCTGCATTTCAGAATGTTCTTTGATTTTAGCATGAAGCACCAGACATTTCACACAACACTAAGTCTCAAATGCCATCATGTCTGCAAACACAGGCTTATACCTGACATGATTTTCTCCACAGGGTCTACAAATGCTGATATCAAATATACTGGCAAAATATCTTTTGTAAAAAAAATTCCTTTCCAATCCAATACAGTACATTTTGAATTTGAGATGCATTTTGTTATACTATTAGAAGTATATTGAATGGATTAACCAGCATCAAGGCTTACAGAGTGGAAACCAAGGCACTGCAAAAAGTGAACTGCTACTAACACTGAATGTACAGCTGATGCTTTCCAATAGCAGCAGGTGCAGTCCTGGGACCAATTTAACTATAGTATGAAACACAAAGAGGAGATGGCAGCAGAGACACATTATCACAGCTTTGGGGATTCTTTTCTGTTCTGAAAGACCGCTCCTGTACTTTTCATACTGTGTGACCTCAAATTGTTAAAACAATATGCACAGAGATCAGCAGTGCCAACGTTTCCTATAAAGACGAAGATTAGATCTTCATTCAGTTGTGTTTTTCATGGGGCTTCATACAGAGAACAGAGTTCCAGCAGGTAAAATATACCAGTCAAATAAGACGCCTGCCATGTTAACTGCACCTCTAAAGAAACAAGTTGAAAGCTGAAGAAGTTGCTACAAGTTTAGTTTTATTGAAGAGATATAAAACTTATGTAATATGCCATTTTGGTGTTTATTGCAAATTAGTATCTTTAATATGTCAATATATGCTAGTAATTGTATATGGCATCCCCTGTTAATATAACTGTTTAATATCATAGCAGAAACATCTGCTGTTCTGGCATGTTGTGCCAATTTATCTGCTTGCAGATTATGCCATATGTTCTAATTACTTTGTGTGAAATCTGATGTGGTGCTTTCAGTCAGACAATATCCAGTAAAAGATAAAACACATCTAAACACCTGTCACTGATCTCAGTAAGAATATGAAATTGACAAAAACTTCTCTGCCATATATCACAAAGAAAATAGAGGGATGGTGGAGATGGGCTTTATTTCTAAATATGTTTATTTCTATTCTATTTCTAGACATTCTTAGATGTACTGATTATAATATCAGTATATGTAAACTAATCACTTCATTGAAAGTTCAAAACAAAATAAATGCTGCAAAAGAAAGTAAATAGACCATGCATTTTATAATCACCATGGTTAAATAAGTCTTACTGTGCATAATAAGTTGAATTCATACGTGGATAACACATGTATTTGCACACATACACAGGCACAGTTTAATCACTGTGAGGACGGCATTTAATGTACTGTACAATAATAGACAGACAGGCCAGGAAAAACACACATACATGCATACATATAAATATTGTTGGCAGTACAGTTCTATCTGGCTTAACAAAAGTCTGTATACACTCACATATATACACATATATATCTATATACAGATAGATAAAGATATAGATATACAGATATAGATATAGATACACACACACACACTAGTGTATCTTATTAAGTTAAAGTAGTCAACACTTGTATTACATGATTGAGAAAAAGTGATGAAAACTAATAGCATCACTAACAAAGCACACATTATCAAAACGACCTCAACAATTTCTTATAACAAAGCATAAGCACAATGCACATAAATCATTTATGCAATACATTTCATCACGTTCACAATCCACTGGAAAATTAAAAAAACAAAAAAAAAAAAACACAGTTGACACCCAGGACAACAAAAGATAGTGAGTCCAACAAAAAGTGCACATCACCTTGCATTCCTTAACTGAAAGTAGTAAACAAATGTAATCAACAAGACTGCAAACATCCTCACATATTCCATAATCATAACCATAACCAGCTTTCAGCACATTGATATCATTTCCAAAATTAGAATCTCAAGAACAAAATCTCCAAAAGGCAGTATGGAGAAATCAAAAGAAAAATATATCCTCTCTGCAACATTAAAGCAAATACAGTGTAGGTAACTAATAGCTATGATTTAAAACTTCATTGATGAGCTCAGTCGCAATAATTTCCAAAAACCATGAAACTTAGTGTTCTATTACTGTGGATCACTTGTCTGTGATGAATAAAGGCTTGTTGCTTTGGAACACTACCTGGGTTTCATGATTTTTGGAAATTATTGCGACTGAGCTCAACAAACTTTTATGACTACTAGTTTTTCTGTTTTTTATTTTTTCCTCAGCACTCATATTGGTGAAGTTGAAACTAGACAAATTCCTGTGCTTGTTCTTTTTTTTCATTTCTTTTATAATTGTTATGTTTTAACACAATGTGAACATTTCTATGGGGCAGTCAGCATACCAGACTGCAGCATCAGCTCAGCACTAAAGATATTTGAAGAGAAATACAGGCAAAGCCACACGGCTATGGAAATCTGTTGATTTAATACATATTAAAATCAATGAAAGAAATAGATTAGAGAAAGTCAATAAGACCCCCTAAGTTAGAAGTGTAATAAAACAAATGAATAACATAATCAAGACTATTAACATAAATTCATGTGATACAACAGAAGTGGATGTCCATTAAGCATAAAAGTACTAGGTCTTTTAAAGGGATTTACCTTATTCATGTCACCGAACAATAGTTTGAGACCAACATTTCTAACAAACATCTTTAAATCAATTATTGTCTGAGCACTATTGGCTCTTTGTGCTGGTATAAACGAAAGCCCTGTTGTAAAAGTATTCTCTCACAATCAGTTAAAGCCCTAGCAGATATATTCCAAATCAAGTTGCCCCTTGATGACTCCACATCTTTTTTACTGCCTGGTTGCTGTCTATCTCATTCTAGCCTTTTTGCTTGGCCCTGCTCCAACTTCTAAAGCAACTGTTCCTTCTGCCTATTCTCTCCCCAATGGATACAGGAAATGGAAAAATCTGATTGCTTTGCTCTTTCAATTTCCCAATCAAACGGGTCTTTTTCCTTACATCACCTTTCTCTATGGGTGACATATTACGGCTCTGTACCAAAAGTATATGATGACAATTCTCAAGTTCTACTTGCTTCCATGAAATCATATTGGTGGTGGGGCTACTATTGTTCTCAACAGGGCCTGTTGTCATATCATTAGGTACTTCAGATCCACCACCACTTGGACTAAGACCTTCCCTGTCCTGAGATTCTAAGGTAGCCCACACTGTTCTTTGTGGCCATGTAAACAGATGTCCACATTTAATGTCACTCATATCTCTTTCCAACTTTCTTTTTTTTTGTTGCATGAGCCTCTCTCATATATCACAACCAGGTCTATAAGATCAGTCATTCTTTTATCGACCAAAGCTGTAGGAAAGAGTTCATATAAATTTCTTTGTAACACCTTAATACTTTCTCTTAATTTGTTTTCCTCTGGAGAAATATTATCTATCAAAAGTTTTATGTATGAAAGGCTGGTTTCAATATTAAGTTGTTGCCACTTAGATAAGAGACTAGGGTACTGGTTACCATATGTGATCATGTGTAACACTCTTAGACCCCTAGGTATAACTCTAAACTTTAAACATGCTTCAAAATGTTGATTCTGAGCCTCTAGTCTTTTTAACGTAAACAAGCTGTTTTCCAAAAATCCAAGCTTCTCATTCAATTTAATCGTATCACAGTCAGTTGTTCCTTCTTCTTTTAAAACACCATTAAACTCCATATTAAGAAGCTGATTTTCTTTTGGTAAAATATATTTCATGAGCCTCTCATTTTTACTATGTAGGCCAGCATTAGGATTATAAGCAACCTCAAAATCATCACTATTACCCCCTTCATCCATGCTCTGTCCTGGCTGTAGCAAAAAAAGGAAACAGCAAATCATGAAACAAACTGCTACAACCAATGCAGTAAATGCTCAACTCCAAAACGTGTATGTAAACAATCCAACAGCAAACAGAGTCAGCACATGGCTAAAAATATACTGTTCATTCAGCAGTAAAAAATGACAAAGAGATGAAAACATATATTTTTACTTCATATAAAACATAATAAAAACAGTAAGGAGAACTAGCTATGAAGACCCTGTGGAATATAACAAAGATGCTGAATGGACAGAAGAAAAAGAAATGGTAGGAATTTCAAATGCATGGGATATGAAATGGGATGAAGTAATGATCAGAGAAATTAAACAAAATTAAGAAAAGATCCTAAATGGAAAATCCCAGGCACAAATGCAGTACCTAATGTCTAGCTAAGTGTATTAACATATTCAAACAAAGTTTTAGCCCTGAGCAAGGACTGTTTATATGCACATCCTGAACAGACACCAACCTGTTTAACAACAGGAAAAAAATATACTTCTCCTTAAGAGTGCGCCTGTAAGATATCCTAAAAAATATAGACTGATAACTTGACTTCCAATGATGTAGAAACTATATATATATATATATATATATATATATATATATATATATATATATATATACCTCCTGCATGTACACAAACCCATCCACCCAATTGGTAAACTACTACTATCCCACACTATAGCCAAACTATGAAACAATCTCCCCACACCACTACGTAATATACCTAACCACAACAATTTCAAATCCATGCTTCTCTCCCATCTCTCCTCCAAGTGGGAATGTCCTTCACATGCTCCCACCTAAAACTCCCACACTACTAACGCCACACCTAAATCATCATTTCTTTGCCTACTTTAACCTAATTCAGAGATCTTGCTCAGAACACCTTTTCATAAATCTTTTGCATGCATGCCTTTGGCCTACCTTACTCATATTCTCAAACTTTCATTGTTTGTTTTTTCTTATCCATTGTATCCATAATACTGTTTTCCTCTGTAATATTGTTAATTTGTCTCTATTTGTATGTCTGTTTGGGGCTTTTCCCCTCGGGTCTCCACTGAAAAAGGGTAATTCTTACCCAGCTGGACCAACCCGGTTAACAAATGCAAACAAATAAATAAATAAATAAATTTTGAAGAAAACTAAATCATGGTAATAGAACAAAAGGGTAACAAAAGAAAGTCATATGCAACAAAATGTCATTTTTGGTAAATAAAGACATAATAGAGAATTGTAAAAATGGAAAATTTATGTATGACATGGGTAGATTACAAAAAAGCATTTGAAAGCATCCTACAATCAAGGAGTGCTTGCAGATATAAAAGATACACCCTACATCGATCAGTTACCTTACAGTTACCATGAGACAGTGGCAAACCATTTTGCAGTTAAGACATAAAAAAGGACAAATTATTATCCCAGGGATGAAAATTCAAAGGTGGATATTCCAAGGTGACTCTTTGTCACCACTGCTCTTTTGTTTTGCATTTAACTCATTAAGTTGTCAACTTAACAAACTAGTCATAGTTACAGTCTGGCTCCCAGAAAGCAACAAAGTATTAGGACTTAACTTCTTTTCTGAATGATTTTAAAACTTCTTTTCTGAATGATTTTAAAACTGTATAGTTCATCAGATGAGGAGCAGAAAGCATAACTGCAAGTGGTCACAACTTTCTCGGATGATATAAGAATGTCATTTGGTCTTGATAAATGTGCAAAAGCAACCTTTAAAGCAGGAAAGCTGCAGCATCACTTTGGAACAGGATTGTGATATACAGAAACCTGTACATGAGAGAGTATATAAATATTTGGGAATTGATGTATGATCAACAATAAAATGCAAACAAATGAGAACAAATCTCAGCAAGGAATATTTTAGATGACTAAAATTAAAACTGAAAACAGCTCTGACATCTAGGAACAAAGTCCAATTTATAAACCAATTTGCTCTCCCTGTTCTAACTTACAGTTTTGGGATGACTGACTAGCCACAAAAGGAATCAGGTCAGTTGGACAGGAAAACAAGAAACATGCCTCATGATTATCAAATGATATATAAACATCACTGTATACCAAGATTATATATTTCTTGTTCTTTAGAAGGCATGGGACTCCTCAAAACAAATTACATGTATAGATCTGCAATCACAGGATTGCATACATAACTGCTGACTTCAACAAAGCCAAACACAGGGAACATTTTAAAACACGAGGAAAACAAGTTCAGGATAACTTTCCTGCTTAGTTTAAGAGAAGCATATTGCTGTCAAGTGGGAATAGAAATCAAACCAGAAGTAGAGTAGCAACTAAATGTGCCAAAAAACAAAAAGAATATAAAGAGAAGGATCAGATGAGAGTGCAAGAAATGTGAAAAAGTATATAAATGCTGTAGCAAGTACAGCCAACTCTTAGAAAGACCTCATGTCAATCATGATCTGATGCAGGAATGGTTAAGGAGAGGTGAATTTAAACCAAAAGATGAAAGGTTAATATTAGCAGCACAGGATAGTGGACTACGTACATGTTGGTTTTTAAACTCCATTGATGATGTGGGAAAAACAGACTAATGCAGGTTCTGTTAAACAGAACTGGAAGCAGTTGCATATCTCATTAATGGTTGTGATACACTAATGGCAGAGGGCCTGTATACTGAAAGGCATAATAATGTGGCAAGACTGTTGCATTGGGAATTGTGCAAACATTACAATATTGAAATACCTGAGAAGCACTGGAAACATGAGCTCCAAAGTTATGCAGAGAATGATGAAGTTTATATTACATGGGATGACCCATTACCAACAGTTCAGAAAATAGATGCAAAAAAGCAGATATAGTAGTCAATGAAAAGAAAACAAAGGTAGCATTGATCACTGAAATTGTTACACCCAGTGATTACTGTGTCTTATGCACAGAGGAACACAAAGTCATACAATACCAATATTTGCAGGCAGAAATGAGAGCAATGTGGAAGAAAGATACTCAGACAGTTCCAATAGTAACAGGAATGTTGTACCTCATAAAAAATAATTTGCAGTCAATTTTAGATAAGCTACTGATACATGTAGCTCAGTATGAGTTGCAGAAGTTGCTTTGGCCAGGGAACATTGTGGGTGCTGTGAAGAGCACTTTTAGCTAACATCAAACATTGAAACAATACTAATTTCATGAACACTAATCATGCCCTGACTTAGGAATGGGATCCATTCCCATCATGGCACTAGAAATCCAAAAGACGTGGAGAAATTAAACTGGCAGTTTTGTTCATTGAAACCCACAAGTATTACAACATGCATATCAATAAGATGGTAACCCAGGAAACAGCAAAACTGCCTCTGCCCACCATACAGTACATTTTGATTCCAGAGAAGACTGAATTCATTAAGGGAACAAACACTGCACATTACGGGCAAAAATAGAGGAACCAAGCGTGCATTATGTATTCTATGTGGATTTATGTTACAACACTTTATGTACGTGTAGTAGTCCGTGAAGTACTTAAGGGTTTCCTGAGCAAACAATACCATAAGTTCCTAATGTGTTGAAGAAATTCACAAGGTTGTCAAAAACAAATAGCTTATTAGAATCGGGAAGGTCAAACATGAGCCACACAACTATGACAAACCAAGTTGTTGAACCTTCTTCCACACATTCTGTGAAAAGTGAAAGTAAAAATCCCTCACATCTGTTGCAGGAACATTTCTCTTAAAATTACAAACAACTACCATCTCAAAGTCACATAAAATAAGTTTTGCAGATGGTGTTTATGGCACAAAAGTACAATCCTTATAAAACAAGGTCCACATCATGTTGTTAACTTAAGACTTAATAATCATCTGTACATAAACAAAAGGCAGAGCCTTATAATCATCTAAGCTGCATAAAATAGCACAGAAGCTGACAAACCACACGTTTACACAGATACATACTGTCACTCGTCTTGGTTTACAACTGAAGATGAACAGGCGGGGTACTTCATTTAGATGATTTGTTACACAGAAACATGTCAGGATGGATAGCAGCAACATAAAATATAAACTAACTTATTAACTTACAGACTATACAGGCATGCATACTTACATCTCAACAGCTTACTACAAAATGGCAGTTAGGCTCGCACGTGCTCAGTGTATGTACACATGTGCCAGCCCATGGAAAGCTTCTTAAAGATACATGCACACTCTGATCTACACATATCCGGCCATGACACATAGAAAACTACATTTTTGGAAGTGGTAAACAGTACAACAGTACAGTTTGAGCTGGATCCTTTTAACACTAAGAAAGAAATGGAACACTCTTCACAGACCCCATATCCAGAGCCAGGTCCTGCAGACAGGCAATATGCAGAACAAAGACAATTATCTTACACTTACATTGCCTGATCACTGTTTTGAACTAAAGCACTTCAAGACAGAAAATTCACAGTGATACACATTCATAGCAGACTACTAGGCTAATAGCTTAAGAGCCCTTACAAGGCAAGGCAATATAACCCAGTGTTATGCAATATATGGCCCCTGGAGCAAGAGGATGGCAAGCTTTGTGCCTATGCCTTGAGTATCTTACTGATTGATCCTGTCCATAAGAGTCATAGGTGATACCCCAAGTGTGAATTTGTGAATTCCCATCCATTGATGCAAATTATATTTGAAGAGAGTCGGGGAAGGGCTCTGTTTACTATGAATAGGAAAGCTCTTCTAAAGAAGTGGCAATCTCTGAGACACATATCTGTCTCGCCATCATGTTTTGTTTGAGTCACTGACTAAGTTTTGATCCCTATATAGGGTGACCTTTGTGCTATTTGACTTGTGGATTTGCAGCATCTCCATCAGTGCCGGAATTTTGAGTGCCCTGTAGGTCAGGCATAGGTCACCCCTTAATAGTTGGTAGGAGACAAGAGTAAAGGGATAGACCTTTTACTCTATCCAGATAGAACATGTTATTTATACCCTGTATTTTCTTTGTGAGAAACCTTTGAGATTGCTTCAGCTGCTTTAAGTGCCTATTAAAGTACATTCCAAATGATGCCTTGTACTCTATTATTAGTCTAATGAGGGCTGCGTACAGCAGGAATATCATTTCTTTGAATCTGGATATCGCATCTTTACTTATAAGTTGTGCCACATAGAAGGACTTCCTCACCATTGTAGACACATGGTGGTCAAAGTTCAGACTACAATTTGTCTGTGTACCTAGAGCTCTCACCTCTGAAACTACTCTTTGGGTTGTGCTATTGATGTTCTAATATGTAGGGGTATTTCACTTCCCAAAGGTTATGATAATGCATTTTTTTTGCATTGAGTTTTAGGCCATGCCATTTGTCTGATCTAGACCCTCCTGAAGGATCTCTGCATTGCTGGGGCATTCAGTGATTGCTCCCAGCTTGCAGTCATCAGCAACATTTGTCATCCGGAGGCCTTCCGCATTAGCCTATACTTCAGAGAAGTATATTCCAAACAGGGAGTGGTCCCAGCAATGAAACCTCTAGCACACCACTAGTAAATGGCTTCTTGCTTCATCTGAATTCACCCACTTTAACCACATATTGTATTTGTGAGACAGTTGGCTATCTATCTGGTGATGTAGGGATTTGTGCCCAATTTTGTGAGCTTATTTACAATATCTGAATGGGAAATTTTGTCAAATGCCTTGGGCCGGTCAAGGTAGGCATTATGTACCATTTTACCCTCATCCACAGTCTTAGAGACTTTCTCAAAGAAAATCATCAAGATTCAGTAGGCACGGCCTACCCTTTACAAAGCTGAATTGGGTCAGATGCAGTGTTTATTGGTTTTCTATGTTGTTATTTATCAGATCCATGATTATTCTTTCCATGGCTTTATATCTAAGACAAGTCAAACTTAAGTGGCTGCAATTTTTTGGGTTAGCAGATGGTCCCCCTCCCTGCAGAGGGATAACTGTGGCTGACATCCACTCTATCTAGACAAAGCCATTCTGGAGGCTGTGGTTAAATAGAGATCCTAATGGGGCTGATAAGTCCTGATTTAATCTGTTTCAGAGGTAACCTGGGATACCATCAGGCCCCATCGAAGCCATGCTTTTAGCTTTAGAGACCGCAACGGCAACTTGTTCCTTGTTGATAATTGGCAGTGGAGTGGTGGAGGATATTTCATGGGAGAGAAATGAGCATGATGGGGAGGTGAAACTTAACCTGAGGTTGTCACCAGCAGATTTGCTATATTTTCTGGCTGAGTATAGGTGATGCTATTGAAAACTAATTCCACACATTGAGTATTGCACTTAAGATTGTGGACATAAGAGAAAAATGCCTTATGGCTATCCTTACCTTTGGAGGTTATTTTTGCTTCAAATTCTGCTCTCAGAGACTTGACAAGCTCTCTGATTCACTTGTGTAGCCTAATGATGGACTTTTTAGTCTATTGTGCAAATTCTCTGTTACTACTTGACAGGATTTTCTTTCTTTTGTTGTACAACCTATTAATACCAGGGGTCCAACAGAGAGGCTTGTTTTTGCAGTTGAATCTGGGTTTATTTTGGCATGGTACTGCTGTTTCTATGCAGTTGTTTATATGGCCATACAGGGCTTTTGTGTAAACATCTGCATAGGTTTCTGTGTTTTATGGATTTGGGGGAGCTTGGAAACTAGTAATGCTGTCCCTTAATATGGGGTAATTTAGCTTATAGAAGTTCTTAAAGGTTTGGGAATAGGTTGGGGGACTAGTTTTACCTTTATTTCAAGGGAGATCACTTTGTGATCTGAACATACTAGTGAGGACCACACCTGGGGGGCACAGTGCTCTCCCATAATTGTGAGTACCAGATCAAGGATATTTGTTACCCTAGTGGGAGTGCAGATTAGCTTCTTCAGATCATTTGAATTTACAGTGTCAAGAAATCTTCAGGCCTGCACATTAGTTATTGTGTATGCCTCCCAATAAATGGAGGGGTACTTAAAAATTACCCATGAGTATGGTCTTGGGCTGGATGATGAGTGATTCTAGTAACTTCAGTTGTGACGTATGGATTTCCTGGTTCATAATGGGGGACTTAGCTAACAAGAATATGGTAATGGATTTTCCCCATGGTTAGAAGGACATGGAGTAGCTTAAGCATGTCATATTGTTTTTTTTCCAGTGGTGAGGTGTGCATATCCTTTATGTAGCTAGATACATCTCCACCTTTTGCTCTTTCATATTCAATGGGTGATCAGATTGTATGAAAGATGTTATAGCTATGCACTGCTGGAGTGTTTTTTTGAACAATGTTTCAATAAATGCACAGATGTCAGCATTCTCCAGGCTAAGGAGAGCTTCTAGGGAGTACATTTTCTTGTTGAGACTCCTAGCACTGATCAGTAACATCTTTAGCTTGTCCTGAATAGATTTGTTATGTTGGACGTTTTATCTGTTTGGCAATGCCTAAAAAGGCACTTTGGGGTGCATAATGTTTTGGCCAATATCCAAAAGCCTAGAGGTGACAGATGAAAACCATCCTTGGCAAAGCAGCGTGGTCTGTCAACCATGTCCTCCCAGGCAGACAAGAACTAGACACCATTGGAATGACACCAGCAGCTAAGCCAGTTGTTAAAGTCAATCATTTTCTGCTGGTATTGTGACATCAACCTTGGGATGATAGAATGCTGCTCAGTTCTAGCCTCATACTTGTCTGTGATACATATTCTGAGAGCAAAATCATGACTCTCTTCATAGAGTCCAAGGAGGCACATCTCAGGTCATTCATGCCCACAGGGACTATGACTTAGACTTACTGGTACTTAGGGATAAGTGAACTGGGTGCTTGTGTGATCTACCATATCCTGGCCCCTTACAAGCAACTAACTGTAACATTCTTCTTATTTGAACAGGTAAGAGGGACAACAGTGTGTCTCAGAATGGAGTTGCCTATGACCAGAATATTGGGTTGTGGAGTGTTTCACTTTATGAGCTTGATAGTTGAGACACAATGAGATCTTGCTTTATATATTGTGATGGGAATTGTTTTGTTTGTGTGCATGCAGAGTTTCTGAGGACTGCACCTGAGGGGCTTTTGAAGTTTGTGTAAGTTACATGTGAACATTTCTGGATATGTGGGTCTATGTGTGTGGTCCTTTGCAGGTGCGGTGAGTGATGTGTGTGAGTTGCTGACAACCTGCTTGTTACTTTTTTATGTCTGTGTGCAAGAATCTAGCATCCAGTGTCAATGTGTAACTACATCTCCCACATACTCTGTCTGTTTGAGAATTAAGTCATTGTCTGTGTACATAAGGCAATTGCTACATTTCGTCAGGATACCCATGCCCACCAAGCTGAAAGCAGAGATAGCAGGAAAGTGCCCATCCATGGTTGCAGGTCCTAATGTGTAATTGCAAGTGATAGGAGTGGAGGATGTAATCTACAGCTAACCTAACCAGCAATGCTCTCCTTTGCCCAAACCAGATTCTCTCTGAGCAGCCAAGTAATGTGAGCTATAATAACATAAATAGTCTTAACTAGTGTAAATGCTGATCACAGTGCAACTTAATTGCCACAGGAGTAACACTGGACTAAGGTAAAGCTCTGAGGAGTTTTTTAAAGGCAAATTTCAACTTCTGTTGATTGCATGTATACAAGGCACCAGTAATTGCTGCTGTGTGAAGAGCAGCTTCATGCAAACATGAGGCTTATATACAATCAGAAAAAAGCAAATTTCACACTAACTTTGCACCTTGGATAACCCAAGAAACTGATTTCCCTTCTGTACAAAACAGATAACTCCTGGAAAAACTAGAAGAAAAACAAATGCCTTCTAGTCTACAATCTTATAGAGAATTCCATAACTTAACAAGAAAACAAGTCAATAATGATAAAAGAAACTTTTACATAAAGAAACAAATTAACCCCAATTCTAACTTCCAAAAATTCTGGAGTACAATAAACAAACTTCTACCCCAAGTAGACCGTCTACACCCTCTCCCTCCCCAATAGCTCTGCCTTAAACACTGCTACACTTCTTCCTTCCTTCTTTATTGACTCCATTCAGAAACTTACTAAACAAGATATAAGTACCTACCCCTCCACCTCTCCGTCTTCATGCAGCCATCCCTCTACCTTTCCCTCTCCCTCTCCTTCGACCCACAAACCTGTAAAATGGCTCTCTGCAACCTCCACTTTCCTACGAGTCCACACAGGGGTTCTGCAACATTCTAGTCTTCAAACCCTACTATTTAACATTTTCACTAACAACCTCTATACTTCCTGCCCTCACTCTTCATTAATACAGTACACTGATGACTGCAATAATTTCCTCCTCTGACAGTCTCTCTCACCTCCTCACTCTTACTCAAGAATCTCGCCACTCTGTTGAATCTTGGCTAACCTCAAATCAGCTCTTTTTAAATCCTAACAAAACAAGTCTTCTCCTCTTCCTACCTAAATCTTTCCAACACCTTAAAGCTACTTTCACCATCTCTTCCCTCAACAACACAACTATCGAGATCGAACCCCACACTAAACTTCTAGGACTCATAATAGACGATTAACTAAAATTCAATCTTCACGTACAGCACTGCATTAAAAAGACCCATCAAAAACTTGGCCTGCTCTATAGAAATAAAAAAATTCCTCACAAATGAATCTAAGATCCCTCTTGTACAAGCTTATCTACTACCCATTCTTTTATATGCAGCCTCTATTCTTACTAACCTACAAATTAATCACTTGACTAAGCTAAACCTCACCTGTAACAAAATTGCTAGATTTGTTTCAAATCAAACCTATCACTCACATAATTGCCTATCACTTAAAAGCCTACAATGACAAGGACTCCAACATCAGCTTCTGCCTCTGTTGCACCTGAATCAATCTATCCGTAACCGACCCAATTCCTGTCCAGCTCTTTCAACTATCATCTGTCTCTACACTCCTAATCACACACTCTGCAGCTCTGACCAACACCTCTTGGAGATTTACAACCCCCCCCAAAAAAAATTGGTAAACTCCTCTACAACTACTCAATTGTCAATACATGGAACAAACTGCCCCTATATGTTAAAATGATTCTCAACACTTTCTGTTTCAAAAAGACATTAAAGGACCACCTATTAAACTCCTGGACTTGCTCTTGCACTGAATCTATTTAAACTACCACTTCCTCAACTGCAACTAACCCCTCCTTAATCTTACTTTATTTCTAGCCTGCTCTTTTGCAATAAAAGAGGCCTATAGTCCCAGTGCGGTGATATATCATATACTGATCTTACCTGATGTTTTAAATCTGTAAGATTTGTATAGTGTTTACGCTTAGGATACAATTATTATGAGTGGCATTATAGTTTATACTTTATGAAGTCTTGACCAATAGTACTTCATACTGTATATTTGTTAGTCCTATATGTTAATTTAGTTTGGAATGTAAATCTATGTCTTTTTTGTTATACTTCATCTTTTATTATGTATATAAGAATTGGAGCTTTTCTCCTCAGGTCTCCACTGAAAAAGGGCATCTGCCTAGTTGGACTAACCCAGTCAACAAATGTCAAATAAATAAATAAAATAACTAACTATGCCCTAAGACCAAATGCCTTCTACCAGACTTCTCCCCCCCCCAAAAGGAGAGATATCTATTCCAGATTGTAGCATCCATGGGACGGATGGTGTCCCCGCTTGTGTTCATGAACTCAATGAGGATTTAAACCCACAGTTACAGTTAGCTGTTTAATCTTAGCCTCACCTCCAGGATCATGACCAAGGAGTGGCGACGCGCACTGTAATCCACTGAGCACAGAAAAAGTCATCAGAGAATTTGATGAATATGCTTCACCTCAAAAATCTAGATGTCTTGTTCAAGAGGAATCTTGACCAATGGATGGGAGATTGCAGATATACCCCAGGATTACTTCAAGCGTCTGCGTTTTTATTCAAACTAAAAGGGTGGCGAAAGCACATGAACCTATGAACCTATGAACCTATGTAAGTACACAATGAGCTTTCCACAAGCAATTCCCAGCACAGATAGTTGAAATCAGACATATCCTGCCACAAGAGTGCAAATGCTGACCCTCTTAATGTAAAATGACTGGTCTGGAACTTAAGTGTTAAGGAACCCAAAACAGATGTCTGATAGTAACTAAGAAACACCTGATACAGTGTAATTCAGTGCAGAACAGCAGCCCTCAGACTGAAGATCTGGTAAAGGATTCTCTACCACTAGCAAAGGGAAATCCATAGATTTCTCCACGTGTACTTTAATGCCAGCAATGAAAGTGCACTTCGCTACCTGTATGGAATTAGTGGCATGCATGTAGAGAACAAATTGTAAAAATTCCTCTCTAGTGCCAATGGGCATGGTCACAGTCACAGCCTGCCTTTACATGTATTATGTAGATGTCTCCAACATGCCCAATAGAGCTTATCTTTGGCTCCCCATTCATGTACAAGCAGCTCTCAATATTCAAATGCTCCTTCATCTTCTGTGACTTCACCATTCGTTAGAATGACTCAGTCACTCCATTCAGGTACTGCATAGCCATTGGCTTCATCCTGGAAAGCCATTGCTATGCCTCTAAATGATCATAATGATAACAGTAGCCATATGTTACACAAACTACTCCATTCAAAGATGCACACTACTAATATCCAACAACTGCACAATTCATCAACTTAATACATTTCTCGATAATGCATGCAGTGTTCTACACAATATGATGAAGCAATCACTTGTAGGTAACTTATATATATATATATATATATATATATATATATATATATATATATATATATATTTATGTGTGCGTGTGTGTGTGTGTGTGTGTGTGTGTGTGTGTGTGTGTGTGTGTGTGTGTATGTATATATATATATATATATATATGTGTGTCTGGTATCCATATGTGAGAGATGCAACCATATAGCCAAACTGGAGGCTAAGCTCTCTCAACTCAGTACTGGCGTAACCAGTCAGGAGGAGAAGGAAACCACACTCACTACAATTCCAGTCTCACATAGACCTACCACGACAGCAAACCAAACACATAAACACACAAAAACATACTCGGAGGCTCTAAATAAAAATCTGCCTAAGCAGCAGAGACCTCCAAAATTAGACACCCAAGCAACCACTACCCCAAAACAAAACATGTGCAACACATAGCTCACAAAGCCAGTGAGCCGAACAGTCACAGCCCTTAAGGCTAAACAACACACCTGATACACTTGTAATAGGTGACTCTATCGTCAGGCACACTGACGTCCCGCTCATCAGGCTGAACAAGGAGAAGGTCACGGTGCGCTGCCTGTCAGGTGCTAGGATCCGTCACATAACACAAGCACTCAGGTAACTCCAAGGCAAGTACAAATATGACTCAGTCATTGTCCATGCTGCTGTGAATGACCTGAGATGTACCTCCCTGGACTACATGAAAAGAGACATAGAGGAGCTCTCTGAGCATGTAGCCCAGGCCGGTATGACCCTGACCTTGAGTAGCATCTTACCCTCACCAAGAATGATGCCACAATATGAAGACAAGATGATCAATTTCAACAACTGGCTTAAGTAGTAGTGTCATTCAAAGGGGATACAATGCCTGTCAGCCTGGGATGACATGCTCGACAAGCCATGATGATTCGCTAGGGACGGCTTGCACCTGTCACCCCTGGGCTTTCGGATATTGGCAAAGGCTCTTGCTACCCCCATAGTGCCTTTTTTAGGCAAGGCTCAAAAGACAAACCCACCTCCATAGGTATCACAAGGTATAAGAAACTAAGAGTAATGCTACTCAATGCCAGAAGTCTAAACCTCAAAATGCATGCACTTGAAACTCTCCTTAGCATGGAGAACATCGATATCTGTGCAGTAACAGAAACCTGGTTCAAGGCTCCTGAGAGCACCCCAGCACTACCAGGTTATACCTCATACCATGCTTTTCATCCCCAAAACTTGGACCGAACCACAAAAGGAAGGGGAGTATCAATATTCATCAAAAATACCCACACCTCCAGGTTGGTGGCACAGCACAAAGCATCAGAGACTATCCATGTGCAACTAACAGTGGGTAAAACTGCCTTCCAGTTTATAGCCTGCTACAGACCACCCTCCCAAACCCAGGAACCCCACTCGGCCTTCCTGAGAACACTGGAAAATATGAAGGTCTCTCCAAACACCATTATATTGGGCGACATCAACTACCCAAACATAGACTGGGAGCATTACTCTAGCTCCAACACCCTAGCCCAAAGGTTCCTAGAATTTATAAACTCAAATGCTATGGAACAACTTGTTACCACTCCCACAAGAGGGGAAAACATACTGGACCTGATCATCACCAACATGGGGACTCTATGCTCCAGACCAGAAGTGTATCCCTCACTGGTAAGATCAGACCATAAACTAATCTCACTGGATATTCACATCCCAACCCCATGCCCTGCCCAGAAAACCACAGTGAAAAACTTCTCTAAAGCAAATTTCACACTCCTCAAAACCGAGGTGGAATGCTTCAAAGCCCCCGGGCCTGTGGAAAATACGGCCCAGACTGCAGAATCCTTTATAAATGCATTCTATGAACACCTTCAGGAATGCATTGATCATGCAATCCCAAATAAAACCAAGACCCAATCCTCCAAAGCAAACATCCTGTCTGGTGGACCCCAGCCATAAACAAACTATACAATAGAAGGAGGAAGCTACTACATGATAGAGCAAAATCCCAGAAAGGGAAGGCATCTCTGATTAGTATTAGCAAAAAACTACGGGCACTCATAAAATCATCTAAGGCCAGCCTAGAGAGAAAAATTGCACAGGACACTAAGGATAATCACAAGGCTTTCTTTAGTTATGTTAGGAACCTGGGTGGAAATTCCCAGATATGCTCAGAATTAGTCCAAAATGACAAAAAATACACCGAACTCACAGACATTGCCAACATCCTAGCTGACAGGTTCAGCGCAAACTCCCCACCAAAAGGGCAAATATCTATCCCAGCAGAGTGCTGCCCCCTGACATCTCAGATGCTCAGGTAAGAGCCACCCTCTCCAAAGCAAAAAACACAGCATCAATGGGACCAGACGGTGTCCTGGGCTGCATCCTACATGAACTCCAAGAAGAGCTAAACCCAAACATAAAACTACTGTTAAATCTCAGCCTTACTACAGGATATGTACCCAAAGAGTACATACAGCAACAGTGGTCCCTCACCACAAAGGTGGTGCCTCAATGGATCCTGGAAACTATCACCCCATAAGCCTCACTAGCTTGGTCTGCAAAGCTATGGAAAGGATCATCATGGACCTCATAAATAAAGATATTGGGGACCTATAGACACTGGATTCTACCCAGTTCGGCTTTGTTAAGGGCAGATCCTGCCTCTTAAACCTAGTCAATTTCTTTGAAACAGTCACCAAGGCCATTGACGAGGGGAAGGTGGTCCACACAGCCTACCTGGACCTCGCAAAAGCCTTCGATACAATACCCCACTCAGGCATTAAAGATAAGCTCACCAGCTTAAATATAAACCCCTATGTCACTAGATGGGTTGCAAACTGGCTCAAGGACAGAACCCACATGGTTAGAATTGCTGGAGCCATGTCAGAGTCCAAACCAGTTAAAAGTGGCGTCCCACAAGGCTCAGTCCTGGGACCTCTCTTGTTCGGTATATATTTCTCGGAGGTACAGGCCAACACGGAAGGACTGTGGCTGATCAAGTTCACAGATGACTGAAACCGGGCACCATAATCGACTCTCCAGCCGACACAAGCATCCTCCAAAAGGGCCTCATAGAAACAGACAACTGGTGCCAGAGCCATGGCCTCAAGCTAAATGCCAAAAAGTGTATAGTCATCCCCTTTGGCAAAAACGAAGTGCCCACAAATTACCACATAGGTGGTAACCATTAAGTACGGAAGAAGTAATTAGGGACCTGGGGACCCAATCCGATAGCAATCTCTCATTTGACAACCACGTGGCCAAAGTGGTTAGAAAAACATTTTATATAGCCCACCTAATCATGAAGGGATTCACATCTAGATCAGGGGAGGTCATCATGCCTCTTTACTCATCCCTCATCAGGCCCATAATTGAGTACAATGCCCCATTTGGGATGTACCTTACCAGACACCTGCAGCAACTGGAAAGACCCCAAAAGTACCTCACCAAGAGGATCAAAGGGCTCAAACAGATGCCATATGCTGCCCGGTTAAAGAAACTCCAGCTCTACTCAGTGGCATACCGCCTGCTCAGAGGCGATCTGTGCCTGACGTATAAAGCCATGTCCAACCCGGAATTAATGGACATGCTGCACCTCAGAAAATCCAAATATCATCAAGCTATGCACTCGAGAGACTTGAACCTCAGCACTGAAATAAATAGGACATGCTGGAGGGACAGATTAATAACACAGAGGCTCCCTTCACTCTGGAATAAAATCCCAGTCCAGGTTAGGCAGAGTCCCTCACTGACTCTCTTCAAGAGGAATCTTGATGAGTGGATGGGAGATCGTAAGTTTATCCCGGGTATCACTTCTGTGTCACTGTTAGACAGAGGCACAGTATACTAACCTCGAAAAAGGGCATAGCAAAATTAATTTAAAATGGGTGGCGAAAGCCAAACACACTCTGGCTAGGCTTATAAATGCCCTAGGGCAGATAGCCTAGTACGAACCTATGAACTTATATATATATATATATATATATATATATATATATATATATATATATATATATATATATATATATATACATATACAAATAGGTAGCTATGGTGACCTGCATTTGGTCTTAATATGCAGATGGGTGACAGCTGTGTGACACTGACAATCCACAGGAAGGGGATTATTCCCTTTCCTCGGGGATTGTGCAATCTCAGTGTTAGTATATTTAATTAGCAGGGGGTCTGGGGGGCTTAACCCAGCATATGGTGTGTTGCTGGAATGAGTATATTCCACAATAAATAAAGGATGTGGGACACAATCATTGTCCTTATTGCTTGAGTCTTCCAGAAAAGGAGGAAATAATTTATATTTTCAAAGCTGAATTTATACTTTATCATACAAAGAGCTCATATTAGTTTAAATTGTGAAACCAAAAGAATCATATAATGTAATAACTAGATATTTAGCACAGATGACCATTTTTATCCCCGGGCACTACATATTATAATCACCTGACCTATTTTATTATTACAGATTTCTCCAAATCGTAATGCAACCCTGACACTTTCCCAAATAGATCAAATAATGCCAGCACCTTACTCAGCACCCCTGTCAGGTTGTTACTCAGAAGTATACAATCATCTGCAAACATCAGAAATGTATTTACTAACCTATCCATATGCTTCTGCTCATCATATACCCCCGTTACTTGGTAAGTAAGTTCCTCCAGTATAAGAAGGAAAAGTGCTGGGCAAACAGGCAGTCCTGACTGGTACCCCTTTGTATATTACCAGCTCCAGTAAGTCTGCTTTTGTTTATGAGTCTAAAGGCATGACTCCAGTACAGATTCTGTACCCAGGACATAAAATGATTCCCATATTAGCATGAGCTCAAACCTTGAAACAGAAATCCCCCATCCCCTCATAAATTGCCCATCACCTGCATTAAATGCTCTCCTTCTGTCAAACAAGACCATACCACTACTATATTCCTTTCCTAGGGCATATTGCAGGAAGGCTGCTACCTCTTGTAGAGAGCCCAACTGCACTTTCCTGATTATCTTTGGAGGCAAGTGGTCCAATCTGCTAGCTAGGATTTTAACTAGAGTTTTCTAGTCCAGGTTTATCAATGAGATCGGACAGAAGTCAGAGGGTAACAGGCAGTGGTCCTTCATCTTTGGGGTGATTAATATTAGCACTTGATTACTGTCTTCCAGGAGAACTGCTTCTGTCCACAAGGAGTTATAAACATTAACTAAAGATTCCCATACTGCCGAACCTCCCATTTACAGAATTCACCCAGAAATCCATCAATATCCATGATTTGGTTGGGTTTAGGCTTAGATACAGCCCACTTCTGAGCACATAGCATGTGCATTAAGTCTGTCTGTATCATTCAGACTAACAGGGGAGGCTTTAACTGTATATAGGAGTATAAAATGTTAGAAACTCATTTTCAGTATTCTTCAACTCTGATGCCTGGGTTCCTGAAGACAAAGTAAGCCCCGTTATTGAGGGGCTTGAGACATATTGCCTGAAGAACCAAGCCATAACCTTCTGGTTTGCCTCCTGCTTCAACCAACAAACCTGTCCTTTATGAAGAAGTTCAGCTTCCGCTCTAGTTATATCCATAAGACTGAGTTCAGCAGGCAATGCAGCTTCCTTCTCAAGAAAGTATGCCTGGGCTCCTGAAGCAACATATTTTTGAACTTTTATCAATGCATGTAGAATTAAAGTGAATGATCTATCCCTCTTCCTTCTCCGCCATCTCGCAGTCTACAACAGGTCTCCCCAAATGGCAGACTGACATCCTTCCCACCACATAAAATTAAAAGTTGTGTCCTAAGAGGAGTTCCTTCCCAAGGCATCTGTCACTATGTCCTTAAGTTTGCCTTAGTTGACTATTGTTCCATCTGTAGTGAACCCAGCTCAAGGCTTTACATCTCCATGAAGGACGAAGGGCACAAATATTCAGAGAAACTGGTACATGATCTGATAAAATTCATTTTCATTTACCCTAAGCAGTGCATGTCTAGTCTACTACTCTGTTTAGCGAGATCTCTAAAAAAGGAAGGTGTGATTTCATGTGGATGGGAAAACCTCCAGACATCTACCTGGCCATAAATAGTCATCCATACTTGCATCACTGCTTGGTTTTTTCTGGCTTTCCCTTCCACTTTAGAGCCTATCCTTAGATGCTTTGAGAACTTGATTGAAATACCAAGCAAACTATAAAAAGTCAGGGGGTTACTGAACTTCTGCCAGTGTATAAAAAAGTCCATAAAGAAAGCACCATCATCCTCACTGGGGACATAGGTAGTGCCTATAGTCCAGGGTTCTTTACCAATGGTCCCCAAACAGATAAGTCACCTAGCTCACCTGCTACTGTGAAGCTTCATAGCCACCACCCACAAAGACCTGTGGAACATCAGGAGTGCTCCTCTTTTCCTTCCTCATTGTTTATTATCTGAGCACAAATTTGGGAAGTCATAAGTACGGCACTCTTGGCTATCCTTCACCTAGCTTGGTTTCCTGCAAACAAACTATTTGAGGCCCCATCTCTTTGAGCCTGCTCTATAACCAGGCTTGCTAGATGGGGTGCAAGCTTTGTCTCGCATTCCATGATGTATACTTGTCAGAGGTATTTCTGTCACTGGCAAACACATAGTCCTTACTAAACCTATGTCATGCAACATTTGCAGGGCATCCCCCCAAGTAAACAATCAAGGGTACCCTTGGCTGGTGGTTATCTTGTACAATAAAAGTACCTATGTTTGTGCTAAAGAAATCCCTTGTAGCCATTTGAAAATAAGATGGATGACAATAAGTGCCCCACCCGCAGGCAAATGTAACCTAACTACAATCCCCACAAAGGTAAAAAATTGAAGAGACACCTGAACCTCCACACATACACACACACACACACACATATATATATATATATATACACATATATATATATATATATATATATATATATATATATATGTATATAGGTCTACTTTAAAACATTGACATTTCATAACATTGAAATTCAAAACACTGAGACCATAACATAGAAAATGCAAAACACTGAAAACCCAAAACAATGAAACCTCAGAACACTGAAACTTTGCTTCATAACTTTGAAAATTACAATGCACATGTAAATAACATCCCTTCCAGCCATAACAGCACCAAACTAACAAAAACACTTTCTACTACGTTTCTGCAGGGGGGGTAGCCCCCTTGCACCCCCCATGTGGGGGACTTTGCCTCACCCATGTAAATTAAATATACTAACTCCAAGATTGCACTACAGTGGAAAAAAGTTAATTTCCTAACCTCACTTTATCGCGGTCACCATACAGAATGTAAACATAATGTCAAAATCACTTACCTGTATAGCCTAAAAACATGTAAAGATTGGCAAAATAAACACTTTTTCTCCTTCTCACTTCTCCCAGCGCTTCTCAGGACACTAACTTAACTGCCATAAAAGCAACACATCCATATGTTTACATTCTGTATGGTGATCGCTATAGAGTGAGGTTGGGAAATTAACTTTTTTCCACTGTAGTGCGATCTTGGAGTTGTTATATTTAATTTACAGGGTGTGGCAGTGCAGAGGGGCTTGCCCCCTGCAGAAACATAGCAGAAAGTATACTAGTTTGGTGTTGTTATAGCTGGAGTGGATGTTATTTACATGTGTGCTGTAGTTTTCAATGTTATGAAGCAAAGTTTCAGTATTTTGAGGTTTCGTTGTGTTGGGTTTTCAGTGTTTTGCATTTTTGATGTTATGGTCTCAGTGTTTTGAAAATGTTATGAAATTTCAATGATTTAAAGTAGACTCATATATATATATATATATATATATATATATATATATATATATATATATACACGTGTGTGTGTGTGCAAAAAAATGTAATGAAACAGAAAGAAATAAACAATAACCTACCTTTGCCCACTGAATTTTTTGTACACACAACTATGAAAACAAACATTAAACTACTGGGCATAGATCATGTTTACACTTACCTCCCCAAAGATATGCACAGGATGAAGTCATTGGACAGTAAAATACAAATGACTATGTGCTGGTATGCATGTCCACAAATTCCTCTCCACATTCACAGGTATCTACTGGGAAACAGCACTAAATTCACCATTATCTATTCCCCAACATCTGTTACTGACATAAAGAAAGTGAACCATAGATAGACAGGAAAGTACAAAACAGGGGCCTACCACAAACACTAAGACATAAGGGAAGCAGGAAATTGGAGACTAAAATGGAAGTCATACCATCAAAACTGTAAATGGCAAGGAGAGAAATATACCTATAACCCAGCACATGCCACATCTCTCATCTTTGTGCCTCAGCTGCTGGAAAGCAAAGAGAGTGTCAATTAACATAGTCTTCACCATACATGCAAACATACATATTGATAAGTAGAAAATAAGAAACAGAAACAGTGAAGAATAATGTGGTAATTCAAAAAACAGATACCAAAATACCAAAACACCTTCCATATTAAATGCTGATTAAAATGTGGATAATAAAAGCTGCTTGAGCGAGCATGCTCCAACCAGACAACACTGCAGCAGCATAGGCTTTTATGATATATTATATACAAATAAAGGACTCATTAATAACATCACCCATTTCCTATCCAACTTGGACAGACCTTCACCTGACCAGCAATGCTAGTCTGTTGACTGGGAAGAACCTGACACAAATTCAGACCACAGTTTGCAGGTGGAGGGGCTGGGTATGTCTGGATATGTATGAAATTCCAAGGATTTCCATGAGCTCCTCAGACCCAGTTTGGACCACTTATGAAGATCATTATAATTATCATGTGTTGTATTCCTGGGTGATGACATGTTCTCTTAGGAATTCACAGGTTCCCCTCTCTCAGAACCACAGTGGATGGTTTGTCCTGAGTTTGAATGATTTCCATTGGCGAATGAGCCAGATGACTCCTCCCACTGTGTTGATTGGAGTGTTGATCTATTTGAATCGAATTTCTAACTTACAGATGCTCTAGCATGGCCTGGAGGAAATGCAGGCAAGCCCCTCTTAGTAAACCTTTTTTTGGATGGTGCAGGCATCTTGATAGGGGAACTGGGTCTCCATCACTTCTGTTTAGCCAGTTTCCACTCCATCTCTTTATTAGTTCATCAGTCTATCTCCCTATCTTCAGTATCCATCATACTAGATCTTTGCTCCAATACGAAATGCCTAATCTAGGAAAACAATGTAAAGGCAGCCTTGTTTCACCCTTTTCGGATGTCAGTGTAGCCAAATAGTGCATGAAAATTTTACATCCATTGATTATAAGATCCTTTCTGTACAGCTGTAAGGTTTGTCTTTACTGATAGAATATTTGTGAATATTTCCTGTGGGAGGAAATATGGTGACTAGCCCATTTAAAAATATTTGTTATCCTTGCTTTGTTAACCAGCCATTTGCCCATTCTAAACAATAAAAAATAAAACAATCAAGACATGCTGAGGTCTGTCTCCTCCTCTATTCTGGGGCTCACCTGGTGAACCCATTCAATGTCTGGGTGTAGGAACTTTGGAAAGCTAATTACCTTTAAACATGTCATCACACAAAGATGGAAGGTGTTTATTATCCACTGATTCAGGCACCCTTTTAGCTGCATATTACAATGTTTTTACCTGCGCTCCAAGCCATCTGTCTCATTAGCCTGACCAACCATATCTTGTTTCAGCTGCCCAAGTTGTTCAATGGTGGTGGAAAATGGATGTCGCAGTTCTTTTTAAGATTTCCTACCTTGGCTGCCACTTGTATGGCCTTGTTCTGATGTGAGGTCATGACTGCATACCAGGCCCTACCTCCTTTGCTATGTCACAGAGACTCTCAAACATAGTCAGCGGACGGCCATCGGTAGAAGGTTTCTTAAAGTATTCAAGCAGATCATCTGATTTGCCTTGCACAGCCATGCTTTCACCAACTGTTCCAGAGTGAACTGAGGGAGTCAGCTTATTTTAAAAGTCTCTAGTATGCCTCGATAGGACAAGAAAAATGAACTATGTATCCATCTTCTTTCAGACCAGCCACATCCCCCCAAATTTCGTTTTTTTTAAGTGATGCACAACTTTAAGGTAGTGTTAAGAAACCATATTAAAATTGCAAAAAATATTATGTCTTTTCATTAATGCAACTGTGTGTTTTCCATAGAACGAGATTTGTACAAGTTCAAAATAGCTTCATGTCAAAAATTATGTACATTGGAACTAGTCACCAATGGAAATGCCTCATACTAATACATATGCTTAAAAAGAGAACAATAATTATGGCTCATTTAGAATGTCTGTCTTTATTGTACATTTTCAAATGTTGATACTGTATTTCTACACAATGTTTTGCAGCAAATGTACATAGTAACCTTTATGAATTTACTTTTACTGCCATCTGATCTGTCTGCAGAAAGTGCCAGCGACACAAATCTGAAGTCCATACTTTGTGCAGGAGTACTTCAGATATGTTGATGAGTTTACGTACTAACCCTATTAGTTTTATTGTGACTTTCACAAACATGAAGCAGATTTCATCAGCCATTTATAGCAGGTTATAAGATATATGTAATCTTTTTTGAACTGAATAGTAGGAGATACTATGGTGACTTTTCATAGCAAGAGTTATTATTTCACAATGGTGTGTTTCTCTGTCTTTTAAATAACATATCCATAGTACAATGAACACTAAAGAAAACAGCATTGTATGCACTTTTTATCTGTGGTGTAAACTTAACACCATTGTCCTTATCATATACCACTCTCAGGGAGACAAAACCAAGAAAATTAAACACTAATTGAAACTGATGTGAACTGGTTTCCCCTAATTTCACTTCATATCTGCAATAGTATTTATAAACAACTAATTTTAAAGAAAACATGTTCATAGAAAGCTGTATGCACCACTGATAAATCTGTACTCACACAGATGATAAACTAGAAGCTTATGAGAGTAAAATGTCACTGCTCTCATTTTATCATAGGATTATAGGATTATAAGAGACTTTTTAAGCCTAGCCTTTCATGCCCCAGTTTTCACAATTATCAATGCCCATGGGCTAGAATGGCTTTGGTGAATGCATGTACCTTAGGGCATCTACAACCAGTCTCTGTCCATAAAGGCAAAAGATGCCAAGCCAGAGATGACTTTACAATTTCCCAGCCATTGACCCAAACTGCAGTTAGATATGCTTAGACAAGAACTCTGTTTCACAAGAATGGGGAGACTGTCCCAGAGATGAAGTAATCTCGAGACACATAAATGTCCCTCCAACATGTTTGGTCTATATCCCATTCAGGGTTTAGATCCTTAGATCAGGTAATTCTAGTTCTGTTTGTTTTGTGACTATGTAGCAGATCCATTGGGGCTAGATTAGAGAATGCCTTGTAGGTTTGGCATAGATCGCTCCATCCTAGTTTATAGCAGACCGAGTTCAGAGGCAAGGCTTTGAGGTGGTTAACATAGAACATGTCATTTACTCCCTGTTTTCTTTTAGTGAGGAACCCCTGTGGCCACTCCAGATGTTGCAAATGCTTGGTCGGGTACATGCCTAAGGGTGCATTGTACTCAATTATTGGTTTAATAAGGGCTGCATATAATGAGACTATGATCTCCTTAGATCTGGATGCCATGACCTTACTTATAAGTTGTGCCACGAAGAAGGATTTTCTCACTACCATGGACTCATGGGCATCAAAGTTCAAATTATTGTCGGCCTGAATTCCTAAGTGTCTTACTACTGAGTCTGTTCTTAGGGAAGTGCTATCAATGTTGAAATTTGCAACGGTGGTCATCTTTCCAAAGGTATGTTTATGCATTTTTTTGCACTGAGTTTTAGGCCATGGTTCTGGCACCAGTTATGTGTCTCTGTCAGACTTTCCTGGAGGATATCTACATCTTCGGGGGGGGGGGGGTCAGTGATTGCATCCAGCTTGCAGTCTACAGCAAATCTGGTCAGCCAAAGGTCCTCCACATTTCCTTGATGTCAGAGAAGTATATTCCAAACAGGAGAGGTGTCATTACTAAGCCATGTAAGACACCACTAGTAACAGGCTTCTTGGTGGAAGAGGATTCGCCTACCCTAACTTCATATGTCCTAACTGTGAGCCATCAGGTTACATAGGGATATATGCCTGCATTTTTTAAGTTTATCTACAATACAGAATGAGGCATTGTGTCAAATGCCTTTGCCAGGTCAAGGTAGGTAGTATGTACAGTTTTGCCCTAGTACATGGCTCTAGAGACCTTCTCAAAAAAGTCCGCCTAGTTTGGTAGGCATGACCTGCCCCTGACAAAATCAAACTGGGATGGGTCCAGTGTTTAAAGATTTCCTATGTCTTTGTTCATCAGGTCCACGATAATTCTTTCCATTGCCTTACATATAACACTAGTCAAACTTAGGGATCTGTAGTTCTCTGGGTATGATTATGGTCTTCCTTTGTGTAGGGGGACGACAGTTTCAGTCCTCCATTCCCTAGGGATAACACCTACCTGGAGGCTGTGGTTGAAAACAGATTCAGTGGGCTTGATAAGGCATGTTTCAAGCTATTTAGGAATCATCCTGGGATACTATCAGGACCCATATGGCTGAGACAACCATTCTCTAAGGCACTGCAACACATTTCTTCCACAGGTATTTCTGTCTGCACCTCACTAGTTCTAACATATCCACCTAGGAAAAACTAAAGAAGGAAGGCATTGACCAAAAAGGCTTACGTTAATGTTAAGAAATCTGGTGACTGTTGTATTAGTCTCATTTCTGTCTTTTAAAACTTGTTTTTTGCTAACTAAGGCACACCAGGCCCATCTTTTTTCACATGTATTCTGCTTTCTGCTTAAGCAATTTTCTCAAAGTTGGTCAGTCCTGATTCACAGAAATACAGACAATGAGACAGAGATAGATACACACTCACACACACACACACACACACACACACACACACACACACACACACACACACACACACACAGCCGGCCTTAGGCATAGGCCAACTAAGCGGCCGCCTAGGGTGCCGCTTTAGTAGGGGCACTTTTCCAGTATTAATTTTGGTGTAGGTAGACCAGGATGGGGGCACTGGTTGGTGTGGTGGGGGGTGCCATTGTGCCCTTTTGCCTAGGGCACCAATTGACATAAGGCCGCTCCTGCACACACACACACACACACACACACACACACACACACACACACACACACACACACACACACTGAAAGATATAGAGAGCAAGAAAGAATGACCTGCAGGTTTACCAAATACAGCAGTTTAACTGCTTATACTTTTAACTGTGAAATTTACCATGGATCCAAGCAAAATTATTTTAACAAATGTGTCATTCTTATTCCATTGCCTCTTTCTAAGCACTCATCCAGCCTTCCCAATGACGCTCAATGCCCTTCATGTCACAACCTACTGGTAATGTAAGTTAATATGTTACACTTCACTGGCTGTCACCCCTTCCATCAACGGAAGGGTGTGATTAAAGGGCAAATGGTCCGACTTTCTAGGTTGGTCAGTAACGACGAAATGTTTAAGAAGGAGATGTACACCTTGATAGGACTATTCATTGAAAGAGGATATCCCCTGAACTTATTGCTTAAAACAAAGAAGGAAATCTATAGGAAAAGAAGGACGTTGTATACCCCTATATTAGAGGGTCTGGACAATATGGCACTAATGCAGGGTAAAAACAAGGAAGTGGTGGACATTGAGGGGGGCAGTCTTACCTTTGTGTTGAAGTTTAACGACATGGCATATGAATTTTGCAATAGTGTAAGGATTAATTGGAATCATTGCATTAATGAACAAACAAGAAAATTGTTGGGAGGTACCCCAAAAATTGTCTTTAGTCGAGGGAGTAACATCAAAAACATGTTGGAAAGGGAGAACAATGGTTACAATAGATCTAGGATGAGCAAATGTGGAAACTGTAGTGCCTGTAGATTTATTGCTGAAGGAAGTTACACATGTGTGGGTGGTTTTGCACGTACGTTGGCATGTCCCGGTTTGTGCAATTGTAACACAAGGAATTGTGTCTATTTAGCATCATGTGCTTCTTGTGATGCCTGCTACATTGGCATGACTACCCGTAAGTTACGGGAAAGAATTTGTGAACATATTAGATGTATAAAGAACAAGGATGTGCATAATGCTTTATATTTGCACAGTGGAGTATGTACCAACTTTACTAAATTCTTGTTTTTCATTATTGATAGGGTGATGCCTTTTACTCCTGGTGACATCAGCAATAGGGTAGCAGTTTTGGAATCCGAGTGGCAGATGAGATTAAATGCCACCAGATTCCCTGGTCTAAATGACCACATTTCTTTAAAACCACATCTTAAATTAAGAGCCAGCATAATATAATGAGCACATTGTTGTTTAGGCCATTAGGTACTAAGTATCTATGTTTTGACGTTGTGTCAGAACTTAGGTAGGGTAAATAGACATGTCTTTTCATAAAGTGTTTAAAAAATAATCAATTCAAATAATTATTAATTTAAGTCATTAATTAGCTTGTTTATTTATCATGTATATCGTAACACCACATATATATATATTTGTTTGAATTATGTTGGGATTGACATTAATGGCATGATTGCGTACTTGGATATGAGTATATCAATGACTAAAACACCTTCAGACCGCATAATGTGTTTGGATTTTTGAATTTTTGAATTTTGAATATATCAATTTTTTATTTACATTACTACTATATTTATATTATGTTCATATTTATATTTATTTATTTTCTATGAAAAGTTTTAACATATATCTGTATTCACAACTGTTTAAATGTTGCTGTTCCTATTTTTATGGAGATATTCCCTTAAGGAATTAATGGAACGGTTAATTAATTAATTGAGTGATTCATGACGTTTGGTTTGTTATTTAAGTATGGATGAATTAGTGTTTCAACAGACTCTGATGATACCAGTTTACTGGTGAAAGCGCTTAGTCTGTATGTTCTTGTTGGAATAAAAGGATTTCATCTTATGCTTTGGTGTTCCTGCATCCTGAAATTGCTGCTGTGGACAACTGTCTTTTTTTACTAAGTTAATATGTTGAAGATCTATTTCATGCAAAACTCCTGTGTCTACAGATACCATACAGTATTTATGCAGAATGAGAAGCATTCTGCATACAGTTTCTCTTATGTGAATCAATCAAGACATGAAATAATGGTATCTTCTTAACCCTAAACTCTCTTCCCACACCTTAAACCTAAAACTCTCCTACACCTCCCTATCCTTAAATCTCCCATCCCTTTCCCTAACCCTAAAACTCCCTTCTTGCTCCCTAATGCTAAATCCCTCATACACCCTAACCCCAAGTCCCCCTCATTCTCCCTCCTTACAACTGACACACTTACTCAAACTCAAATAATTCATTTGGGAAATATGTAGCAACTGCTTGCCTCTGAACTCATATTCAAGTTTGAGCTTGAACGACAGCCTGTCCGAGCTACAAAATGCCCCCCTTACAGTAGACTCTGATTAAAGCCTTGCACTAATCTGTTTTTCTTAATAACATTTTAGCTGTTTGAAGTGGTCTCTCAGCATCACTGTTTGATAGCTGCTAGTGAGCACTTGACGAAGTACGATGGGAACAGTAGTCATCCTCAAACTGCTGGAATTCTGTGGACATAAACTGGGTACCATTTTCTGTAACCAGTTCTGTTAAGAATACCATGCCTTGAAAGCATAGTGTGATCAGGCTATTATTTGTTGGCTAGTTGTAGTTGGCACATGGACTACTTCAATGTCACATGAATAATAATCAACAACAACAAGGTAGTTTCTACAACTGAACTAAAAAAAATTAGCAGCTCTCCTTTGCCAATGACCCTGCAGTAACTTTTTTGCATTAAAGGTTTGCATCTCTCTGATGATTTGTGCATAACTCAAAATCGACACTTTGACATTAAGTTGACAAAATCTTGGTTAATGTTTGACTAACATTCAGATATTTTGGGTCTTTCTCTGCATTTAGTGAGTACTTCTTGACTTTGATGTATTTGGTATAGCACCTTAAGTCATTGATTTAGGAATACAATGATTCTGTCTTGATATAGCAGTAAGCTGTCATGCTTTGAAACTGTGTTCTGGAATACAATACATATGCAGGAGCTGTTTGGTTGGAATCCAATAATTTGACCATCCCTGCACACCAACAGTGCAAGGTTATAATGCCTTCCATACATTTAGGCCAGCTACTTCACAGGCAGGGACTAAAGGTGGAGGTATCTCTATTTACATCAAAAATAAATATACTTCAAGGCTGGTGAAACAGGGGAATGCACTTGAGCTGATCCATGTTCAAATCACCATAGGTAAAATCCAATACCACTACTTTGCAAGATGTAGGTCCCCCTATATGACCCAGGAAACCCATACCATGTATTTAAATGCATTATAAATGCTAACCATCCAACCCAATACCATATTCACGGGTGATTTTAATTACCCCACTATTAACTGACAATCTTTTATGACACCAAACGTACATGCACAGAGATGCCTGGGTTTTGTAAACACAAACTCCCTGGACCAGATAGTCAATACACCAACCAGGGGTGCAACCATACTGGATCTGGTCCTCACTAATATGGGAGACAGCTGCACACCTGCTACTGTAATGCCTTCCCTGGTAAGGTCAGACCAAAAAATGGTCTCCTTTGAAGTAAAAATAAAACCTGGAATATTCAGAAACTATTCTAAGGCTAATCTCCTGCTATTAAGTGAGAACCTGACAATATGTCAAGCCCCCATAAACCCTGATAACACTTCTGCCTGTGCAGAACTATTCACAGAAACCCTGCACAAGCATGTTAATAGCCGCATAGAAGTAGCTGTACCTACAGGAAGAAGTACAGAACCAACTCAAAAAACAATACACCCTGGGGGAATCACAAAATCAAACAAGCCACCCTGGTGGAATCCAAAATCAATCAGCTGTATAACAGAAGGAAGAAAATCATGGCAAAAAGTAGGAGGTGCAGCACCCAGCAGGATAAAAGCAGTCTCATCAAACTAAACAAACAACTCAGAGGACAAATAAAGTGTACCAAAGCCAAATCTGAAGTAAGTTTGGCCTCCCAGTCCAAGGACAACCACAAAGCATTCTTTAGCTATATCTGCAACCTTAAATGCAATACATAATTGTGTGCAGAGCTCATTGTAAATGGAGCCACCTATACAGAGCCAGAAGATGTAGCAAACCTCCTGGCTGATAAATTCAGCCCTAACTTTACCCCTCTCTCCCCTCAACCTTCCCTCAGGAAATATCATCAAATATATCTCCCCCTACACTGGGGAGCAGGTCCTTAATGCTCTCTCTAAGACCAAGAACACTGCATCAGTGGGCCCAGGCAATATCCCAGGATGCCTTATTAATAGCATGAAACATGACCTATCAGGGTCTCTGGAATTACTATTTAACTGTAGCCTCCAAACAGGCTTTGTGCCTCATGAATGAAGAAAGGCAACACTCATCCCTCTGCACAAAGGTGGGCCATCTACAGACCCTGGAAACTACAGACCCATAAGTCTCACTAGTCTTATATGTAAAGCCATGGAAAGAATTATCATGGAGATGATCAACAGAGATATAGAAAACCTCCAGACACTGGACCCATCCCAGTTAGGTTTCATCAAGGGCTGATCAATGCTACTCAACCTGGTGGACTTCTTTGAGAAGGTCACCAAAGCAATGGATGAGGACAAAGTCATTCACACTGCCGACCTTCACCTGACCAAGGCATTTGACACAATACGCCACTTGGGTATTGTTGACAAACTCAAGAGGTTAGATAAAAACCCGTATATCACTCGGTGGATAGCCAACTGGCTCACAAACAGGATCTAAGAAGTTAGAATTGGGGAATCCACCTCTACAAGAGGCCAGTCACAAGTGGAGTCCCTCAGGGATCAGTCCTTGGACCGCTCCTTTTTGGCATTTACTTCTCAGAAGTTAAGACCAATGTCAGTGGTCTCTTGCTGACTAAATTTGCAGAAGATTGTAAATTAGGAGCTGTGATTGAATCTCACACTAATACAAATGTTCTCCAGGAGGGGATGACACAGACAAACAACTGGTGTCAGAGCCATGGACTAAAACTAAATGTCAATAAATGCATAATAGTATCATTTAGGAAGTCATCCATCCCTGGTTACTATCCTATTGACCTAGAGGTGCAGATTTAAGTAATCTGTTGGATACAAGGGAATATGAATGGATTATACGTTTGTCAGCTGATGTGTACCCAGGTTTGAATACAGCTGTCTCTTTGAAACCTGTATTGGTCAAGATACAACATACTAAGTTAAAATAATAATGTATATATATATATATATATATATATATATATATATATATATATATACACATATATATTTTTCATATATATATATATATTTATGTATACAGTTTTTATTGTATGAGGTTTTTATATTGTTTATAAGTAAGGTAATAATGTATAAAAAATGTTTTTTATTTGAAAAGTTTGGTCATGTGATCTCGGCTGTGGGTCACATGATGTCTTTTGGGTGTGTATTTAAATGGATGTTTCAATGAACCTTATGTTAATCATTGAGAAAGGGTGTTTTTTCCCGAAAGCTTTGTGTTTCATAAAGGTGTTTTTTATTCAACTGTCGCTTGTTTTCTGTGTAACTATCTTATTGACAACAGACCCCTTAGAGGTGACCTAGTAGTCAGGGACTTAGGGACATACATAGATAGTAATCTAGCCTTTGATCATCACGTGTCTACAGTGGTGAGGAAATGATTCCATGTTGCGCAACTTATAAACAAAGATATAGCATCTAAGTCCAAGGAAGTCATTTTTCCACTGTATTCGGCATTCATCAGACCTATCATTGAGTACAATGCCCCTTTGGTATGTACCAAACTAGGCATATCCAACAGCTGGAATGTCCACAGCAGTTCCTCACTAAAAGAATACAGGACATAAGTAATATGTCCTATGCAAACCACCTCAAGGCCTTATTTCTGTATTCTGTCTCCTACAGGATTTTGAGAGGAGAGATATATGCCTGGCATACAGGGTATTGTCAGAGCCCTCTCTGATGGACCTCCTTCATATCCACAAAACAAACAGCACCTGAATTACCCATTTGAATGACAAAGGTATGTATTTCAGAGACTACCCTGTCTAGGGAACAGGCTCCCTCTATGTGAAGCAGAGTTCCTCCCTAACCCAATTCAAGTGCAACTTGGACAATTGGATGGGATGGGAAACTGGAAATTCATCACTGGTTTGGCTCCTATGTCTCTAACGGACAGAGGTAACCTGTAAATGGTTCATCTCCCAGGTCCATGCTTACACTTATCAAGGGTAGCAGAACTTGTCAGAAATTTGGGATGCATGGCTAGACTTAAAAAGGCACTTGTGGCCATTAGCCTAGTAAACACCTATGAGCCTATGAACTGGCTAACAGTTTGCAACTCAGAATCCCATTGGTCATGGACTCTGAAAGGCTTACTAGCCAAAATCTAGTCTATGTTTGCTCAAAATCAGGATAAAATATATCTCTAGGTGTAAACAAGTACCTTTTCATTCCTTATACCTCCTTACTCTCCCTTCTTCACTTACTTCACTCAAATTCTCTTCCCTGACTTTCTCCCTAAATATACCACAAGCTTGTTTTTCCCTAACTTCATATTACAATTCCTAGTTCTGCTAGACTAACTAACCTTTAATTTCTCTACAAATGTTCTAAATTTTTTCTAATTATTAAATAATTGTCATATACCTCGTATTGATTCTTAATGAACATTTTTATATTATGTCTAATTTGTTATAATTATTTAAACTACAGATGTTTTCATTTTATTTTTGAAGATTATAAAATTATTGTTTTTAAAATGTTTTGTAATAATTTGGAGTTTTTCTCCCCGGGCCTCCACTGAAAATGAGCTTCTACCCAGTCAGACTTTCCTAGTAACTAAATGTCAATAAATAAATAAATATTCATGTTGGCTAATATTATAGCTGGGATATGTAATTTCAGAGTTGTTTTTGCTGGGTTTATGCCAAGTTTCAGTTACAGTGAGAATATCAGGTTTATATTGTATAATCCAGACATGCTCAATTTTATTTCTTATGCTTCTAACATTTATGGCAGCACAAGTTAGAATAATGGGGTTGGGGTTGACCATTGTAGGGTTAGAGTAGTGTGTGGAAGGGAATTGTATTGATGTTCATTGTGATAGGTGGAGACCAGGATTAGAGTGAATTTGTTCTCCTGAAAGGATTTTGGTATATTGGGAAATTACTGATACTTGTTTCTTGGAGAGTATTTTTTTCCACTTAATTTTGTTTTTGTTTAAAATGAAATGGAATTAATCAGTCTAGGTAGGAAGTATAAATAGTTGGTTGAGACAAAGTTAGAGATAAGTTGAGAGCTATTATAGAGGCATGGTAGGAATAAACTGGCCCAGTAGCATGAGAAGAACAGAGGATAAGCTGAGTAACAGCATGATTAAGTAAAGGGATCTGTATGTTACAGCTGTTAGGTAGTGGTGAAGTAGGGATCAAGAAGGAAAAATAAGCTGCAGGGTAGAAGAATATTTAGTGGTGGTGCTGGTGGAGTCTGAAAGCTGATTGACCGTTAGTAGGAAAGAAGTATTTTCTATGAAGGGTGAGAGCTAGGTTATCCTAGTGTCTTGTCTGGAGTACAAGGAATAGGGCGATTTAAAAGACTAGAGTATGAGAATGTAGGTAAAATGTGACGTAGTAAGGGTTTATTTAAAAAAAGTAGAAGATACAACATAGAATAGGTAGGTGCTGCTAGGGAGGGGTGTGACTATGAATCTATATAGTGCAAAGCAGTATGGGAGGGAGAAGGGTAGTTGGGGATGGTGTTGAAAGATTTAATGGAAGTTGGAAATTATGTAAAAGAAACATGAGCGTTTGTATGATAGTAGTAAGGTTATGTGTGAGAATAGGAGTATGTGTGACTAGTAAAATAGTAGAGTACGGGGTAGGTGTGAATATGGGTAGGGTAGGGTAGAGTAGTGGGCTTCCACCCTCAGGTCAAATTATCAATTTATAACCAATACAAAGCAATTATCAAAGAACTTCAAAGTAGAGCAGTTTTTTTTTTACTTCCTGAATGCAGAAACCTGTCAGCCAGGGAGACTAAGTAACTGGCATATACAGTATAATCTATTGGTCTAGAGAAAAGACAGTGGCCAACTTAATAAGTGGTTCCTACAGTACAAGAACAACTCTGTCAGATGGGGGTTGTTAAAAATGATTTTCCAGCACAGGCAAGCGTATATTTGACCAAATGAAGCTAATACTCAGCAAAGGTCTTCAAGTTCAACTTTCTTACATTGTACAAAGATAAAATTCTAAGTGAAAATGTTTGGGAGTTGGCCCTTGTGTCAGAATGTCTGAAGTATCATGTCATATACTGAGGCAATGAAGTTAATACTTTTTATAAACAGAGATGGAGGAAGGACCTCAGTGAGTTAGAGCAAGAAAATATTGGGAAGGTATGAGAATAGAGAGCCAGTAAAAAGGTTTATGAATGTAAGCTGAAAGTAGGTTAACAGCAGGTGTACTGATAGAGAACCACAGTAATACAGCATATATACAGAGCAATATAGAACAAGTTATCATAACATAGTACTACACTGATAAGCACAATGTAAAACCATAATTTAGCACATTCATGGGATTATCTAGCATATATATATATATATATATATATATATATATATATATATATATATATATATATATATCAAAACAGCAGAAACTGACATTATGTACTTGTTAAAGCGCACAGGATGAACAGTCAAAAAGCTTTTACAATTTAAATGAAATTGATACAAATGCAACACTCTACCAAGGTTTATTCATTATTCCATACAGTCTTAGAGCAAATAAAAATGTAATAACACATGACACATGCCTGCACTGTGAGGAAGCTTGTGACTGAGTAAAAGGAGACAATAGTGAGGGGGTATGTAGAAATACATTCTAATGCAGTGACCCTCCCACCCTCAGGTCAAAGTATAACAGACTGTAATCAGTTTATAGTCAACACACAGCAATTAGCAGGGAAGTTCAAAGTAGAACAGGTTTTCTTTCATTTCCTGAATGCAAAAATCTGTCAGTCAGGAAGGCTAGTTATTGGCATATACAATGTAGTCTACTGGTCAAGAGAAAGGAGAGTGACAAAGTTAGTAAGTGGTCCTTAGAGAATAAGGGCAACTCTGTTGGGGGGGGGTATTAAAAACTAATTTCCAGCGCAAGCAGGCATCTATTTCACTAGATGAAGTTAATACACAGCAAGGTTCTTCAAGTTAAATTTGCTTACATTGTACAATGACAAAATTCTCATTGAAACTTTTTGGGAGTTGTCCCTTGTGGCAGAACGTCTGTATTATATGGGTCAGATGTATTGACCACAGGCTATTGTACAAAGACAAAATTCTCAGTGAAAGTATTTGGAAGTTGACCCATGTGGCAGAAATTCTGTAGGATCAGGGTCAGATGCAGCGACCACAGGCTCTGCACTGTGAGGAAGTTGGTGACTTAAATATAGCACCATGTTGTATTTAAGCATAGTTTAAGTTACCAGAAGGTAGATTTCAAATGCAGGCAGACTTTATATGATTTGATATAGTTACTTATGGAATTTTATTTGTTGGTTTTTAGCACAGTAGCAGGATTACTAGCCCTGCTTATTTCATGATCCCACAGTCTACTCACCTTTTGCTTTACTGCGGTAAGATGCTTCCAACCCATTTGGTCACTGGCAGGGGTAAATGTCAAGTGTTAGGGAGTAGGCCAGTCTGCTGATCCTGTGGACTGTCCTCACCCCCTCTATAGCTTGCATGCTGCACATTTGCTAATCTCATGAGGTGCCTACACTATTGAACATGCACAACCTCCCAGTTAATCAATGCATAGCTATGCAGTGTGGGCACACTAGACTCCTTGCTGTTTGGTGATACACTTGCACTCCTGTAGGCATCATCAGTGCAGTAAGCTGTCTCCTGAACCCCGCAGGTATTAGCTGCTCATTCCCCATTCTCCCCTGTCAGATCCTTCTAGAGCAAATGCTGCTAGCCATACATAGGCTGCATGGGATGAAGTAAGGGATACATCTCTCTGAGCCACAGGGCTGGGATATACATCTCTCTGAGCCACAGGGCTGGGATATACATCTCTCTGAGCCACAGGGCTGGGATATACCTCTCTCTGAGCCACAGGGCTGGGATAATCTATTGTATTTTCTTATTGCTTCAGATGTAATGTGAAGACTGAAAAGGGATCAGTGGTGCTGTAAACTGAAAGATCTGAGGACATCTTAGCTTATGTATGCAAGTTGGAAAAGTTTTAGTAGTGATTTGCCTTCCATTGTCAGTGCGACAAAAGCAGATCATGAAGAGCTCCCTATCTTGCTAAATCTCTCATGACAGTTTATTTCCTTCACTGGAAAAAGAAAGATGTGTTAATTTTGCTATACCAGTGATCATTATGTTATAATTGTGTCCAGTGGTGTAACGGATGGCTAATGCTGTGCAGAGTTACTTGTTGTGCAAAGGGTACAGGGTTCAAAGCTTTTTATCACACTCACTCCACCCCACTGATTACCTCTAAGCAGGTCCTGAATGCTGTCTCCAGTTCAAAAAACACTTGCTCCATAGGTCCTGATAATGTACTTGGCTGTCTTCTTGACATGACCACACACTGTCTGGGAGACTGCTACTAAACCTAGATATTCTCAAACGCTGCACTGGACTCGTGCCAGAGGAATATTAATCATCCAGCTAAACAAGGATAGATCCACCAATGATCCTGGAAACTATAAACCTATAAGTCTTGCCAGCCTTATCTGTAAGGTAATAGAGCACCTCATTGTGGCACTTATTAACAAGGATATAGGCAGTCTACAAGTCTTAGATCAAAGTCAGTTTGAGTTTGTTAAAGACAGATACTTCTTGAATCCAAGTGCATCTTTATACATGTCATTGATGCATTAGAATCAAGCAGTCTGGTTAACGCTGTCTACCTTTGACACCATCCCATATTCTGGCACTATCAACAAGGTCATCAAACTAAATATAAACTATCATGTTATACAATGGATAGTAAGCTGGCAGAGCCCAATCTCTTAATAACAGTGCAGGAGACATGCTTTTTGTGAAAAGAATAGATAATTATCAACAGCCTATGGCTAACCAAGTCTACAGATAACTGCAAACTTGGAACTGTTTTTAACTTGCCATCTGACTTCCACATTCTTCAGGAGGAATTAACACACACACCTGTAAATGGTGCCTAGATCATGGCCTAAAACTAAATGGCAACAAATTCAGCATTCTGTCCTTTGGTGAAACTGAGCACAAAAGCACTTAACACATAGGTGACCCCCCCTTTTGAAATATGGCTTACCTAGATGCTTTCATTGACAATGAAGTATTCTTTGGACACCATGTATCCACAATTGTTAGGATTTTTTTCTTGTCAGACTAGATGTAAGGAAGTTATTGTTCCTCTTTACTTCTCATTATCAGGCCAATAATAGACTATAATGGCCCCCTTTGTATCTACCTGTCTAACCATATGGCCAGCTTGTGAGACCACACATATAAATAATACCTAGTATATTCTTAGCTAAACTACAGCTATACAGATTTTTCTTTTATTTACTTTACCCACCCTTGCCGTTGCACATGCCATCCCATTTTCTCCTTGCCTAATTCCTCTACCTGAATAATTCATCAGTCTGCTTTTTCTTTTGGATAAGTACAGACCTTCCAGAAATCCCTTCTTGTAGGGACCTTACAATTTAGCCCATGAAGACTAGCACTGTCTCTCTTACTTTGTGTTTAGCCTGGCCTGCCACATCCATCTTCGTCCGCTGTAATGAGGAATCTGTTTTGAACATATTCACTTGCGTTCATCTATGATGCAGTCTTGTTATTCACTAAATGTGTGTGGACAAGACACAGCACTGAAGCAGGCAGCAATCATCTGTGGAAAGAGTCAGTCTGATTATCTCCATTACACCCTCTTGCTCCATCTTGGGTTATTACCCTACTGTCATGTTCCTTAATTGAGTGCTGACAGGTTCATCAACACCAGTTCTTCCTTTCTGCTTTGGTTACATGCTTAATTTATACATATTTCATTCATTTACACCCAGCTTTCTGGCATCTCAGTCATATCTCTCTCTCTCTCTCCCCCTCTCCCTCTTTCTCACTTTCTGTCTCAGTCTTTGTCTCTGTCTGTCTGTCTGTCTGCCTCTCTCTCTTTCTCTGCATTACCTTCTTCCCTGTGAATCAAAGTTCATCCCTAACCCAATTCAAGTGTAACTTGGACAATTGAATGGGGAACAGGAAATGTGTCACTGGTTTGGCATATATGTCAGTTATGGACACAGACAGCCTGTAAATGCTTCATCTCCCAGGCCCCTGCTTGTAAATGTTTCATCTCCCAATCCCTTGTTCACTTTTGGTGAATCTTAACAGTAATGTTGCTAAAATACATAATTATAATTGAAATATTAATATATATATATAATTGTTAGCATCAGCAAGCACATATTTTGGTATTAAAGGCCACTTTCATCAATGCTTTCTTAAGTAGGAAGATTCAACCGTGGGAAGCTCTTGAGGTAAGTCTTCAATGAAGGATTTAAAAATAAATCTTATCTCAACTTTTGGGTTGCTGGACTGTGATCAATCTGTATCTTCATGTAGGGATAGAATTAACAATGCTAAACATGTGCCTTAAATATTTCTTAAATATAATGCAAAATTAAGCAATTATTGTTAGGTCATCAATTATATAACCAGTCCTAATGACTCATGTGCTAGCAAGAAACTAAAAACTATCAGCACTTTTTAAACATGTTAATGTAATCCATAGCATGGTAGGTTTTGTAGATGTAGCTGGCTTCTCCCACACTGCAGATATTTATACTGTGCTGGAGCCATTCACTAGGCAGCCAACAAATCTAAATACCTTATCAGACCATCATTATATTATGTTTTGATGAGTCAAACCCATACATGCTGTGCTAAGTTCTAGACAGTCCTTCAGCCTCTAATTAGACCATCAAGTTTTAAACCCTGACTCTTACAGTAAAGGGGAAATACATTTCCAGCATATTAGAACACCTTTAAATTATATGTATTAACAACATTTAACAATATGGGTAAAAGAAACTTGCTAAGTGGGATGAAAAAATGATAACTTTTCAGGACTGTCCCACATCAGTAACTGCTGAAATATAAAAATATTACTAAATATAGAAGAACTTTCTCCTCAAAGATTGAATTCTGACTATTAGTGAACATAATTGACTGAAATTGGTATTCCACTCTATGTCCCCAATGGTTTGTCATTGCCTGTCCAAGAAAATGCATTTGATGACAAAGCAAAATCAAGTCAAAGACGTTTTAATGCCAAACTATATCTATATCTATATCTATATAGCTATATAGCTCTATCTATCTATCTATCTATCTATCTATCTATCTATCTATCTATCTATCTATCTATCTATCTATCTATCTATCTATCTATCTATCTATCTATCTATCTAATCTATCTATACGTATGTATATAAATATACAGACAATAGCTCAACATCTTTTTGGTCCACACCATATGGTCATCAAAGCACATGGTTGACATGTGGGCAAGATCGACATTTCATGGGTAGGTGACTATGCTAATTATATAATTAGCAAGGGGACATGGGGTGCAGGGGGTTGCTCTCCTGTATAAACACTTGTTTTTGGTTTCACCTGCTCCAGGGCTAATCATCTGTGCATATGCAGTACCTGTTGACATTCCAGTTTTGATGTTTTAATGTTGAAATGCTTATGTTGATTTTGTGTCCATCCAATTAAACAGAGTAGATTTTATATAGATAGATATAGATATATACATATCTATATACATCTATATACCTATCTCTGTATTTATTTCTCGCTCTCTCTATATCTATATATCTATATATATATATATATATATATATATATATATATATATATATATATATATATGTGTGTGTGTGTGTGTGTGTGTACAGTATATATATATAATGTTAAACAAATAATTTCTAACATTATTAAGAATTATTCTGATAATAATATGGCGAATATGGTGATTTTAATATTTTTTTTACATATATTTTATGTAACACACACACACATGCGCGCGCACACACACACACACACACACACACACACACACACACACACACACACACACACACACACACACACACACACACACACAGATACACAATAAAAACATGCAATATAAAACATGGGATATAGACCCCCTGTTTGACATCTACTTCTCTGAAGTAAAAGCCAGTACTGAAGGGCTCTGGTTGACTAAGTCTGCAGATGATTGCAAGCTAGGAGTAGTCATTAAATCTCCAAATGACTTAACCATATTGCTGGAAGGCTTGTTCCAAATAAATAACTGGTGCCAAAATCACACACTGAAACTAAATGCCAAAAATGCATTACTGTATCCTTTGAGAAGTCATCTGCCTCAGAGAACTACCACAATGGCAATTTCCCTCATAGACTTGATCCAGTTGTTGAGGGTTTGGGAGCATATGTGTACAATGACCTACCATTCGACCAGCATGTGCACATTGTTGTGAGAGTGTCCTTCTACATTGCACAGCTGATAAACATATGGATTGTGTCCAGATGTAGGGATGTCATTGTTCTCCTTCAGCCAGCCCTCATTAGTTATTTATTTATTTATTTATGTATGTATTTATTTATTTATTTATTTATGCATTTATTGCCTTTTGAATACCAGGAAAGTCCACTGGGCCACTGAAAGCCCATTTTCGGTGGAAGCCTGGGGGGAAAAGCTCCAAGTCTAATGTCAGAGAAAAACATTTTACAAATACAGAGAATGAGAATTATACAATAAGCTAAAGTAGTAAAAAATAACATGCCATAAAATAAAATTGCATGAAAATTATACAATGTAGATAAAGGTGATAATATAATATTAACAGCATCAACCAAAGTCAAAGTACAGGCTATCAGATCATTTAACAAATGCAAGCCAGGCATTGTAGTAAACTAATGAACATCTTGTGAGCTCCAGAGTAATCTTGCAGTTCAAGAGTTGCTTATAGTGAAGAAATGATCTAAATATAGAAGTGGAATACAATCTGAGGAGGGGAAAAGAGAGGGAGAAGGTGATTTGTAGATTAAAATGAGGTGAGAGGAGATATTAAGTAGATAGTGTTTAATAGAGTTCAGCAAGAAAAGAAACATTTTTGCAGGGGCTAGAGATGGACAGATTAGGCAGAGGAAGGTGTTGAGCAGTTACCAATCCATCTAGTGAAGAGCTGATTTTGCAGAACAGTTTTAAAGTTGCAGTGGTTATGTTGTAAGCGGATGTGTGTAGGTACGATATTCCATTTTTGGAGATGCTCCACGGGTATAACAACTGTCCTGCAGGTAATTTAGATTTATGAACTTGAAGAAGGTGTTGTTCAGACTGCAGAGGCCTAGTGGGATTATAAAGGGTGAGTAGAGAGTTAAGTGCTGGGCAGTCCTGTGGTTTATAAATAAGTTTATGAGCACTTATAAGCTGGAGGAGTAAAAGGTAGTGGGGGAGTTCGAGCCATTGTAACATTTTAGGGCAATATGGTGGTGGGTAGAATCACGACTGCTTGTAGCAAATTTAGCTATCTTATTATAACAAGCTTCTAATTTTGATTGCAATGAGGACTGTAAGCTGGTTAAAAAGGTGTACCATAGGTTAGAGAGAGTAATAGGTACAATAGTGCTAGTACTTATTTAGTATGGTGGGAGAGGAACTTATTGTGTCTATAGAGCAACCCTAACCTTTTATGGGTCTTACTTATATTGTTATGAATATGTAAATCAAATTTGAAGTTTTCATCAATTATTACTCCTAATAATTTAGTGTGGGTTACTATTTAGATTTTTGTGGTAGTGAGAGAGAATATATTGAAGTCAGCTTTTATAGGGGACTGTGACTTGGGTGTAAAAATCATGTTTGTTTGTTTTTTTTTGGATTTAAAGAAAGGTGATTATTGTGAATCCATGTCTCCACAGTGGAAAATGCTGCCTGAGTGGTTTGCTGAAGTGTTTTTGTATTGGGTGCAGAGCAGACTGTGGTGGAGTCATCTGCATACTGGAGTAGGGAGCCGTGCAGGACAGTTAGGTGGAGATTATTAATAAACATATTAAAAAGAAGAGGGCCTAAAATTGAGTCTTGGGGGATGCCTATAGGGTTGTGAAGGTAGGAGAAAATTGAATTTTGCCATTTAACAGCATGTTTTCTGTTGGAGGGATAGCATTTGAAACAATTAAGTGACTGGGGACAAAGGCCTATGTTTGAGAGCTGAGAGAGAAGGACAGAGTGGGAGATGGTATGAAATGCTTTTGATAGATTAAAGAAAATGGCGGACACAATGTGTCTTGAGTTCCTAGCTTTGTTAACTGTGTCTAAGATGGAAATTAGTGCTGTGGATGTGCTGTCACCAGGGCAGAACCCATGTTGTGTCGGGGAGAGGATTTTGTTTTCTAGACGATAGCCTCAAAGTTGGTTCTGCACACATTTTTCAAGGATTTTAGAGGTGGGGAAAAGTATAGCAATGGGTCAGAAGTTAGAGATATCAGCTGATGGGCCACCTTTATGTAGATGAAGAATAATAGCTTTTTCTCACAAAGATATGGGGCATAGGATTCTTGGATTGATGTGTTAATCAGAAAGCTAATGAGGTAGGTCACTGCGTCAGCAGCTATTTTTCAAGAAATTTTGCTGGAATTTTATTGCCTGAATTAGAGCAAGGTTTTAATTTTAAAAGGAGTTTTTTTTTTCTTTTTGATGAATGTGGTGGGGATGGGAGAGAGGCTGAATTCTAGACAGGAGGACTTTTGAGAGTAATTAGGTTATGGGGTGTTAATAGTTGGAGTTGCATTAGCCAAGATATGTAGGGTATTATGACAGTTCTGTGAAAAAATAATGTTGTAGGGGAGAATGAAGAGAGGTGGTTGTAGGAATTGAATTGTTTGGGAGAGGGAAGAAAAAGGTAGCAGTAATACTGGCAATGGTATCAATAAAGTAGAAGTTAAAAATGTTCAGGAGTCATGCCAGGATGTGAGCAGGGATTGGTTTTGGTGACATGGTTTAAAAGCGTAATTTTTTCTGGTTGTTTGCTAGTTGTAGAAGTAGTGATGTTTTCTATAGAGAAGAGTTTTTTGGCTTGGTTTTGGAGCTGTTCATAATGAATGAGGTCAGATGAATTGTTACTTTTAAGCCAGAGTTTCCATGCTTTATCTCTAAAAGTCATAATTTGTTTAGTACGTTTTGTTAATCATGGAATGTGTTTGCTTTTGCTTCTTTTGGTTCTGGTGGGAGCTAGATTATCTAATATATTTAGAAAGGTGTTATTGAAGTAAAGTAAAGCGTCATCTAATGGGAGAGTATTGAGACAATTCCATTTAGGGTTTTTCAGGATGCTATTAAATGTGAGGGGGATAACATTTTGAAAGGTTTTGGATATGTTTAATATTATGGACTTTAGTCATGGAAGAATAAGCACGGACAGCATATGCTGGGAGATGGTCACTAATAGAATTGGGTATGGTGCCTAAAGCTATGTATTTGGAGAGGTCTGAGACTAAAATCTAGTCTAAGATAGGGCCTTCTTTAGTTCTCTTATTGCACCTAGTAATAGTGAAGATAGGTTGGGTGAAGTGAAACAAATTTATGCAGGAGGGTAATTGTTTAGAGGAAGCGGTAGCCCAATCAATATAATTGTTTCAATTTTTATGTTGTAGGAAATCCAGGAAAGGATATTGTCTAAAACTTTTATGTTATTTCTGGTCTACTTTATGTTGTCATAAGCTGACAATATCGAATACGATATGGTCAGCACGACAATGTCAAACGTTCAGAACATTACGCAGGTAAATGGAAATCTCTGTAAGGGGGAGATTTCCATTTACCTCAATGAAGTGCGGTCTCAGAGTTAGTATATTTAAGTAGGGGGTAAGGCGGGCACAGCCCCCCTCATGGGGGATGCTGGGGGGCTTGCCCCCTGCCTACACTAGTTAGTTTTTTTTTTATTGATTTATTATTTTTTTTACGTTACTCGATATTTTACTACTTCGATCAATAAAGTTCGACCTTTATTGATTCGATGTAGTAAGATTTCGATAATGTGATATAGACGCATTATTTCAAGGGCAGATATATAGGACAATAATACATAGTATTTTAGAGTGGTTAATTTCCAGAAAGGAAATCAAAATTTCAGAGTTTTGGAACTGAGGGACAGGTTCTTTAAATGGAGAGATATTGAAGGTATTGTGGTAAGAGAAGACAATGCCACCTCCTTTTTATGTAGCCTATCTGCTCTATTTATGCTAAAGTTTGGTGGGAGAATTTCTGAGTCCTGTATACAGTAAACTCTCAGTTAACCAGAAGTCATGCAGCCAGCACTATTAAGCATATACTGGACTCACATTTGTCCACTGAAGAAATACAGTACAATTATCATGTGTTACACGTTGTTTTACCCCAGCAGAAATGTACCTTAATTTTTTAGAGTTTTAAAAAGAAAGATAGGAATAAATTCCCTCACTCTCCAACTTGAGAACAAGTCAAAGCAAACAAATAGCACAGGGTACAGTATTATTCAAGCCTATTTTAATAGTAACTCTCAAGCAACCAGAAACTACAGTTATCCAGCATCTATCATTCTCCATGGATGCAGGTTACTTGAGAGTTTACTGTAGAAGGTTTTAACCAGGTTTCTGTAGCAGTTAGAATATTAGTTTTACTGTGAGTGAACCAGGCTTGCAATTCTGCAGTTTTATTGCAGATACTTTGGAAGTTTAGGGTAGTAATGTGAAGTGTTTTGGAACCTTTATGGGAGGTAGCATATGAGGGGAAGGAAGTATTGGAGGGCTCAGGATTTGGGTGAATGTCACCAGAACAGATGAGGAAAGAAAGGATATGAGAAAGGCGGTGTATAAAATTAAATATCTTAAAGATGACACAGTGGATCAAGGAATTTAGAGAGTTAGGTGTATGATATAAGGAATAGTTTGTGGTGAGAACATTTTTTTTTGTGCAAAGAAGATAATTTGTATGATATAGGCTAGGGTTAATGTTAGAATAGGAATTCTGTGGGGAAGAAGAAATGCTAGTAACATAGTGTGCTTTAGGAGGAAATTAATGCAGGTCGTATAGGAAAGAAGAAGAAGCATTACAGAAAGATGGAACAGGAGCATTGTATGTGAGAAAAGGGGAGACATTTGGAGGGAATGCTGTAAGGATAGAGAGTGATGACTGATTTTTGGAGAGAAAGCATAAAGGAGGAAGTAAAGGATGGTGATTGTCCAGAGAGATGGGTGAGTGGCTAAGAGAGTATAAATAAAAAGAAAGAGGGGTGGGTGGGAATGGGGATAGAGTAGGAAGAGGAGTGAGCCCGAGTGAAGTGAGGGTGAATAGAGCAGGTTGAACCCACCTTGGACACAGCAACAGCAAAAACAATCTGCAAGCAGGTAAAAACAAGCTACCATAACTATTGTCTGCAGTCAAGGCTATGTCTGAAATAGACCAGCTAGCTGATTATGCCTTAGGTAGTGACATACAGTTTGGTAGTATGCAGCTTATGCACTGCCAATAACTAATCACTTTTGCAAAATTAAGCAAACAGAAACAAAAGTTATTGGACTAAGAAATAGGGAATCCCAAGTAGTTTTAGCGAATGGAAACAAGTATATCACTGTAACAGCTGTCATTCTGGTACTGTACATGCCAATTACTACTTACAGAAATATTACTAGTATAGACTTGGTAAAATAAAACATCTACACTTTAAATTATGCAGCAGAGCACATTCAGGAAAAATGTTAAAATGTCCATTGTGTTTGCTTTGTTTTGTGCTCTGTTAATAGAAAGACAGGGGAGTGGGCTTTAGAGAAACTTTAAATTATACAGTAGAGCACATTCAGGATAAATGTTAAAGATGTCCTTTGCATTTGTTTTATGCTCTGTAAGTTTTTGAAACTGAGGACGGTCCCTCAGCCACAACAGCAGGTAGGAGAAAGACAAGGGAGTGGGCTTTAGAGAACTGCCATGCAAGCATCAGCATTGTAAAATGACTAACCAAGCTGTGTATGATATAAAAATCATTAGGCCAATCATTGAGTATAATGCCCCCTTTGACATGTATCTGTCCATACACATGCAGCAACTGGAGTGCCCACAGAGATACCTTACTAAAAGGATACAAATCCTGATCAATATACCTTACATGGATTGATTCAAAACCCTGTAGCTATACTAGGTGTCCTACAGACTATTAAGAGTTGATCTGTGTCTGGCATACAAGGCATCCTCTGACTCAATACTGATGGATTTACTGCACATCATAAAGTCAAATGGCAACTGAAATATGCAATCCAGTGACCTAAACCTCTTCTTCAGCCTCAAGGGAATGATTTGGAGGGACAGATATATCTTGCAGAGGATCCCACTTCTCTGGACCAAACTCTCCATCCTTCTAAAACAATGTTCATTACTGTCCATATTCATATACAACTTGCACCTATGGATGGGAATCAAAACATTTCCCCAGGAGTGCCCTCTGTACAACTAATAGCCAGAAGAAGCTTCTAAACACTTTATCCTATGCATGGGTCTCCTCAAATTATCTATGGTAAGATCTCAATTATTCTCACTAGGGCTAATATAAAACTATTGATCATAGGTTCACAGTAGGCTAACTGCCCTGAAGGGCCATCTTAGCCTTAGCCAAAACCCCAAGGTCAGAATCAATCCCAAGTACCTTATATCTATAAAGTGAACACCTTAACCATTATGCCAAATTAACTAAACTATCCCATTTGGTGGCTAGGTAAGGCCACCCAATGGGATAAGTTAATTCAAGAACCAAAAGGAAAATTGTATACGCTCAAATGTCCCACAAGAGCAGTTTACCCAGTACTTACCTAAAAATCTGAGTGCAAATAATTGTGCCAAAAAATAACAAGAACAAAATTCTAACACAGTAAAACTCTTTAGAAATATAAATTCAAGGTCTGTACCAATTTATTTACTTACAAGATAGCATCAGTATTGCCTGTCTCAATTTGAACATCCCAGAATGTATAACGGAAAGGTTTGCCAAAAATATCCAAACACAACACTGTCGACCCTACGCATTCAGGGAAGTAACTTTGTGGCACTGTGATGCATCCCACCACTTAAGAAAAAGAGTTAAAGCCAGCATGCCTCATACTACTGCCACAGTTAAAAACAGCATTAAACAGATCCCTCCTCTCCTTTCATTATACCAGTCCATCCACTGCTGGAGATGAATCAATATTTCCCTGTAATAATATAAAACTTTTCCCAATACAACCATTTATAATTCCTCTATCTCTAAATTTTTGTCCTTCTCATTTCTTCCATTATCACTCCATAGCTACTTTTATTTTGACTTACCTATATACACACCTGTACACTTTATGTATTACTGAACTTTCAAAACAATTCATTAATGCTCAGGGTGGTTTAATCTAGCCTGTCCTTACCCATAACCCAAGCAAGCTTCATTAGGTTGTTACCACATAAACCCGTTTATCAAAGCTCATTCAGCAACACCATCTTGTGCAGACTTAATCCCTCACACCACCATTTTCTGCTCTCCATTTTAACCCTACTCCTAACAGTTCTGTCCCCTAATTTTCTTGATCATCCTCTGTATCTTTTCAATCTTCTCCTCCAAAGATCCCTGCTTTTAAACTAAATTCTTTTCCACTTAGCAATCATCCCAACCTAAAACAGAAGTTTTACCCACAGCTTTATCTCTGCCAGCTTCACTTATTCCACCTTCTGATTGCTAAGCTTCTCACTATCACCAATGACAACCATCCAGCTGATATCTGCATCTGTACACACTTTGCTCACATAGAATTCTATGTCCTCTCTTTCAAAAAAAAAAAAAAAAAGTGGCCAATTATTTTCCACCTCTCTGTTATATATCTTCTCCAAAGATATCGCAGTTCCTTCCATGATCTGTGCAAGACTTCATAAAACTTGCAACTATGTAGAGAGATTTGCATTGCAAAAATGCAAGCATCTAACACTTTTTGACCCACATATCCAACATACAACCTCACTCACTACCTATCTTCTTGTAGTCTTTGCAGAGTTTTATAACATCTGTGAATTAACCTCAAGTACAAGTCATAGACTGGACCCACATTTGTGCACAGCCTACCATCCTTCTCATCTCATTCCACACTTCATACTTAATCCATACCCATGCTCCTTCACCACACTGTGTCTTGTCTGTTCCTTCCCATTTACCACCTCTTCCTTGCCCAAATGTCTCTATAGTCCCAATCTGCCTGTTTGAGTTTTGCCTCATTCTTATTGCCTTTCCACTACTAATACCCCTATTGCTTTTCCTCATCTCTCATCCTTCCTCGCATCCTTAACCCTTGCACAACTGATCTTTATGTCAGCCAATACCCATATATTTTAGAGAGCCTTTCTTTCATGTCCTCATAGCTATACATCTCTCTCTCTCTCTTTAGCTGAAATCCACAAGTCCTCTACTACATTCTAAAATGTTCTGTTTTAATTCTTGCTCTAAAACCTTTTCTCATTCTACCATACAATAAACTTAATAAACTGACCTTCCCTTTAGCCTCATTTCCATTTCCCTACCTATGCACTCATCCATCAACTCATTCATGGCTTTCTCTGCCTTACCCTTCCCCATCACTTTTTCATTCAAACATCAGCAGGCTTTTTTTCCAGTGAGGTGATTTACACGTACAGATTTAATTTCTGATAGCGTGTGTGTGTGTGTGTGTGTGTGTGTGTGTGTGTGTGTGTATAAGTGCATGGTTATGGGTTGCAGTGCATGAAGTTATATTTTTTCTCTTAATTTATAAAGAATGGGGTAATATCAGTTCCAGATCCAGAAGCATTTGTTGTACATCTCTACAGCACATGCAGATATAAGGCTGGAAAACACAGCATGCAAAAAGCAATTAACAGTGTAACTTGGACATGGCATAAGCTACTGGGCAGTCCATGCTACTCATTTATGAAATACAATGTGGTGCTCTTACTGCATCACTTTACTGAGGTGTATAGTTCTCCTGTTACTCTGTAGGGCGGTGCAGAACTGCATTGGTGCATGGTGTAACAGAGCAATGTGTATGACCTGCAACTAGGAGCAGTATGGTATAGTGTGAATAAAGTGGTACAGGAAAATACATGGTGTAACAGAGCAATGTGTATGACCTGCAACTAGGAGCAGTATGGTATAGTGTGAATAAAGTGGTACAGGAAAATACATGGTGTAACAGAGCAATGTGTATGACCTGCAACTAGGAGCAGTATGGTATAGTGTGAATAAAGTGGTATAGGAAAATACATGGTGTAACAGAGCAATGTGTATGACCTGCAACTAGGAGCAGTATGGTATAGTGTGAATAAAGTGGTACAGGAAAATAACTCCCACTAAAAAAATATGCCATCAAAGTTCAGAAAGTTCCACAGAAGGAATCACACATATCCACATATTTGAGCTGCACAGTGTTCAGCAAAGTGCAGTAATGGGGTACATGGCAAGTCTTGGTGGGGGGAACCAAGCAACAAGAAAAGATGTAGGAAAAATAGGTTTGGTAAAAAAGTTGCTAACCTGAAATCAATGATTCCTGCCAGGTGTGGCAGAAAAGGATTGAGATAACTGATACCAAGGGGCCAGCTCAGATGCATATCTCTGTTCCTGGCCAAGATGGAGTATCTATAATGATAAAAAAACTAAAAGTCATTGCACTGTATAAACAAAAACATAGTGTTCAGATGTACACATATATCTTCCACACTGACTTTAATTCACACCATGAAGTACTGCAGTTCATAGATGTGAGTCCTCATTCTCCACGGTGATACACAACAGGCCTATCCATCTTATTTAATGATGCAGAGCAGTGCATAGTACACTGCTGTGCTACTAACAGTAAATTGTGCATGATAGCAGTTTGCTGTGCAAAAATGAAAGGCAGCTTATTAGGGTCTATTGTATCTTATGAAGCAGCCATGTGTAGCTACTTAGTAAGGCATATTAGACCTTATTAAGGTGCTTTACATCATCGCACTGTGTTCTTTCATCATGTCTAGAAGCAATTTTTTTAAGATGTGGGATCTGATGTTGTGCTCTCTCACATTAGCTGAAGCTTGCCAGCATTAATGTGTAGGGGTGGAAGAAGCCTGGTCGTGGCAAAAGGTTTGCCTGAATTGCAAGGAATTCTGTCATTGTTAGGATTTTTTTCTCTTGCGTAATGGAGATACCATGGTGCTTTCTTTTCTTTTTTTTGTTTTTGACAGCTTCAGTACTTCAGAGCGTACACTGATAGATACTTTACTTACCTTGGTAATCCACTTGAACATGTTTTGTAATGAATTTCCTGTTGCATAGATTGTACAGTTTTTGTGCTGTAATCCTTGCAGCTAGTCCGGATATTCTATCTGACCTGTTAATGGCAGACAACTTTTTTTTCTCTTTCATTTTCAGTACTTACTCTCTACAGAATTCATGTGGTTTCCCACAGTTGTGCAGTGGTCACTACTTCTGCTTGCTATATTACTCTTTAGTATACCTTCCAAAGCATGGATTAGCAGGTGATGGATTTAAATATTTCAATATTTTATATTAATTGTGTAAGACAAGTAAAGCAAATTACAAGGCATTTGTTTCATCTACATTTACTTCTTAAGCAATGAGTGAACTGTAGTGTTAATCTACTGTGTATCGCATACTAATCCTTTTACTTGCTAACTTTGCTCTGTTTGCACTGTCCATTCAACTAGCTATTGTTGTGCTCTAAGGTGGTATATTTTCACAGAGAAGTATTTATAGTCTAATCTTTATATCTTTATTTAGGTAATAAGGCAGTTGAGCAGACTTTATAGTTTGTAATATGCATGTTGTTTCTTGTATGATTTTACTGTATTGTAGCTCTCTCTGATAGTTTACAATTAATGAAGAGGAGTTCTCTTAATTATGGACTACTTTACTCCAGTAACGAGAGACTGTGGCATATTCTTTGCACAGTGACATTCATGTTTGATTTATTTATTTAATTTAATTTATAATTTGATAAACAGGCAAGTGAGATGGTCTATTGACCCGATTCAGACATGCAGCAAATGTCTGTAGTAGTTAACAATAAAAGATGTGAGATATTACATCAACTCAGTTGCAGTATTAAGCTGTACATTTCACAAAAATAGAGGAAAATAACGTACAAGAAGAAACTCTTGAAACATTAGTGGATAGCATCCCTAACAATGTTCAGAAGTATTCAGATTAGTGTCTTTTTTATAGTATTTACAATATGTGCATATAGGAGGGTCACTTCAGTGAATTTATCAGTAAATTACTGTAGTACAGTGTAGAGTTTAATACTAAGTTGCAGTAATTACCTAGTATTAAAAAAGCAGATGCAGTTAGATTCATTCTGCATATATTGCTTAAGATTTGTTTTGAATATTACAAAAGTTTCATATATTTTTTTTTTTTACTTTCCTTGGTTAGCTGGTTTTACTCTTTTTAATTTCTTCAAGTTTTCTTCTTATTTTCCTAATTTCTTTTTTTTTTTTACTTCTAATACCGTGACAGGAATGAACTCTGTTCCTAAGTCAAAGTATGATTAAAGTTCATGAAATTAGTAGTATCAGTCTTTGTGATAGCCAAAAGTGCTCTTCTCAGCACCCACAATGTGCCAAGAATTGATTCCTGCAGTTCATACGGAATTATATTTATTGGTAACATATCTAAATGCAGCTGTAAACTCTTTTTATGAGACCCAGTGCTTCTACTATTATTGGAAATGTCTGGGTATCCCTCTTCCACATTGCCCTCATTTCTGGTATTTTAGGACTTTGTGTCTCTCTGTACATAAGACATTGTAAGCAATGGGTATAGCAATTTTAATGATCAATGCTACTTTTGTCTTCTTTTCAAGGATTACTATATCTGGTTTTCTAGTATCTAGTTTTTGAACTGTTATGGGTGATCCCATGAGATATAAACATCATCATTTTCTATATCACTTTATGGCTCATGTTCCAAATGCTTCTCCTCTACTTCAATATTGCAATGTTTGCAGAATCCCCAGTGCAACAGTCTTGCCACATTGTTATGCCTTTCAGTATATAGGCCCTCTGCCATTAGTGTATTACACCCAGCAGCAAGATGTGTGACTGTCTCCAGTTCTGTTTTACAGAACCTACATTTGTCTGCTTCTTCACATGTTTAATGGACATTGTAAACCAACGTGTACGTAGTCCACTATCCTGAGCCACCAATATTAACCTTTTATCTTTTGGTTTAAATTCCTGCATCAGATCATGATTAATCTGAGGTTGGTCCAGGAGTTTTCTGCACTTGAAACTATATTTATGCATTTTCCACATTTCTTGCCTTCTCATCTTATTCTTCTCCTTGTATTATTTCTTTTGTTTTTGGGCCTGTCAGTTGCTTCCTGACTTTTGTCTGCTTCTGGCTTGATTTCTATTCTTGCTTGACACAGATACACTTCTGTTAAACTAAGCAGGGAAAACATCTTTGACTTGCTCTCCTCGTGTTTTAATCTGGTGAAGTCATCAGATATGTATGCAGTCTACAATTGCAGATCTTTACATATAATCAATTTTGAGGAGGTCCATATCTTCTTAAACACAAGGAATATATAATCTTGGACTACTCTAATTTTTATATATCATTTTATAAGTGTGAAACATTTTTTTGTTTTCCTGTTCATCTGATCTGATACCTTTTGGGGCCAGTCAGTCATCTCAAAACTGTACGTTAGAATAGGAAGAGCAAATTAGCTTATAGCTTGGACTTTGTTCCTAGAAGTCAGGTCTGTTTTTGGTTTTAATTTTAGTCTTTTACACTATTTTTTACTGAGTTTTGTTCACATTTGTTCATGTTTATTGTCAATCCTTCAGCAATTCCCAAATATTTATACATTCCCTGCTTCTCAAGTTCCTTTATAACACATTCCTATCCAGGACTGATATTTTCTTTGTGCTGTAGTTTTCCTATAAAAATATTGCTTTTGCATATTTATCAAGACCAAATGACATTCTTATATCATCTGAGAATATTTTCATCACTTCCAGTTGTGTTTTCAGCTCCTCATCTGATGAACTATACAGTTTACATCCTCCACAAAAAGAAGATGAGAAGTCTTTACACGTTGTTGTTTTCTAGGAGCCAAATTGCAACCATGACCTAATCTGTTAAGTAGGCATCTTAATGGATTAAGGGCAAGACAAAAGAGCAGTGGTGACAGAGAGTCACCCTGGAATATACCCCTTTGAACTTTTATCCTTGGGACAATAGTTTGTCCTTTATCATGACTTAGTTGCAAAGTGGTTTGCCACTGTTTCCCAGTTATTGTAATGTAATTGATCAATACATGGTGTATCTTATACATCTGTAAATATTCCTTTGTCCCGGAATGTGGGATACTGTCACATGCTTATTTATAATCTATCCATGCCATACTTTCATTCTTCCCTTTTTTACAGTTCTTCATTATGTTTTTATTTAACAGCAAATGATTCTTTGTTCCATATGACTTTTTTTTGTTATCCTTTTTTTTTTCTACTGCCATAATTGAGTTTTCTTCTAAATTACTATAAACATGTCGGCATCAATTCCAGTGTATAGTTTATACATCAGAAGGGAAGTTATTGGTTTACAGTTTTTAGATTAGCTTGCAGGTTCACTGTTAAGGAGGAGAATCATTTTTCCTGTTGTTAACCAGGTTGATATCTGTTTGGGGTGTGTATATAAGTAATTCTTACTCATGGCTAAATCTTCTTTAAAAGATGTTAATACTTTTAGCCAGAAGTTAAGTACTGCTTCTGGGCCTGCTCCTAGGAGCTTTTAACTTTGTTTCACTTTCTTTGGTCAATGCTTCATCCCATTTCCTATCCTGTACATGTGAACTTCTTACTGTTTCTTTTACTTCTCTTACCCATTCAGCATCTTTATTATGTTCCACAAGGTCTTCATAGATATTTCTCCAAAATGTGTCTATTTCTTCATTTTTGTTGGCATTTCTATTCCTTTTGTGTTGTATCCCAATTCTCTATAAAACTTTTCTGGGTCACATTCTTTGTTTTCCATTTCCTGCATGCATTCTACAGAAAGTTCCAGAACATCTTCCTGTGACATATTCTCTTCAGCTGTATCTTGCGCCATCCATTGCTCTTTCATATGCAACTTACTGGTGTATTGCTCCACAGCATTAACTGCATCAGAGTTCCCACCATTTCCTGTTCCTTCCCTTGCTGTATAACTCCAAGTGAACTTTTGTAATGTTTTTCTAGTGAAGGCTCCACAGTATGTTCATGTAGCAACTAATCAGATGCTTCTCATTAAACCTGTTTCTTCTTAATTTGGGGGAACACTGGTCCGTCATGCTGTGACATTACCAGAGTTGGATTTTCTACACTAAATCTGTCACTTCACAGTTAATCCATAACTTCCATTTCTATTTAACTTTTTCATTACTAATCCTCTTTTCTACTTCACCCTTTATTTTATTATTTTTGTATTGTAAAATTTTCCACATCTGGATATTTTTGACTGTATTTGTCTTTAAATATCTTCAGTTCTGCTTTTTTGTGTTGATTAGTTTTGCTTTTCCTTTGCATACATATTGCACCATATTAAATCACTTTTTCCTTCCCATGTCCATCTTACTTCTTCAGATGTCTCCCACCACACCTGTTTCTCCTTACTTTGGAGACTCACTGTTCCATCATGTTATTACATAACCTGTGCTAGATTTTCTACACAAAATCCTTCACTTTGCAGCTATTTCTGCTTTACTAATCTGTTCTACATTCCCCTTTTGTGATCTTATCCCTTTCAAGCAGATAAGACAGCACTGCAGCAGCAACTTCAATTGTCTGCCCCCCTAGCCCAATAAAAGTAATCACTCCTTTATAAGTAGTCCCCTCAGATGCCGGCCCAGATAGGCATCACCACTCCCCAGACTCTGTATTCAAATAAACTAATTCCTCACCTAAAACAACCTTCCAGCCTGCCCAAATCTGACAAATAGGAACCAAAGAAAAGCACTCTTCTGCAATTTCTGTGGCCTATCTGATTGAGATGCATATCTTGAGGCAATGTAAGAATTGTCTCATGCTGTCATGATGACTACTGATTGCTTGGACAGCACAACTCAGTGTGTGACAGATGTACACACTGTCACCACTGATGCAAGGATCTTCTACGGTTCACCCCACAGCACACCTCCCCACAACTCATGTAAAACATGTACCCTGTCATATGCCAAGGTTCTAAAGCTTAACCTGGCCAAATCTCAAACTCCTCCAAAACATACCAAGGGCATTAAGCAGCCTCAGCAGTGTTTCAAGCTTGCAACACAGGCAAAGCCTACCACTGCACATAGTAACCAAAGTCATGCTATCTTGGATATCATGCCCATAAGGCAAGCATCCACACAACCTAATACAGTAAGACATGCAAATGTACCACTCACCAAGCCGAGTAAGGGAAAAAAGACAATCAGTTTCTTGTCTGGAGACACGATTCTCCAGATCACACAGGCACTCAAGTCCTTAAACAACAGGTACCAGTATGACTCAGTCTTACTCCATGTGGGTGTAAATGAGTTGAGGCACACCTCCCTAGATTATATGAAGTGAGACATGATGGGGGTCCCAGACTATGTGTCCCAGACATGTATGAGCCTAGCAGTGATCAGCATTCTAACTTCTCCAAGCATGCTACATCAGTACCAGCAAAAGATAACTGACTTCAATATTCAGAATAACGTCTGCTGTCATTTATGGGGGAAGTACAATATCTTTTGACCTGGGGGGACATGGTCAACAGTCCCCACTTCTTCGCCATGCATGGTTTGCACCTGTTCTTGCTAGGCTTTTATATATTGGCTAAGACATTAGCTACTCCACTGTGACTTTTTTAGGCAATGCCAACTGGATCAAACTATGTACATAGAAAAACAAGCTAAGGAAAATGTAAAGGTACTACTGATCTATGCCAGGAGCCTAAAAAATATATATATATACTTTCTGCAAGCTCTCCTCGCCCTAGAGGGCATGGGCATATGTGTGTAGTGACTGACACATTGTTCAAATCAGCAGAGAACCCTCCAATGGTGCAGGGCTACAATGCTTTGCATACATTTAGAGCAGCCACTGCATAGGAAGAGAGGTAAGGTTCATAGGTTCATAGGTTCATATCTTAATCCTCATTCAGAAAAGACTCACCTCAAGGCAGCATGGTACCCATCAGATTATTGTTCAACTAACCATCAACAAGATATTTTGCCATATCCTGGTTTATTACAGAATGCTCTCTATGACCAGGGAATGCTACATCACCTACCTAAATGAATTACATTCACTTAGCACTAATCCAAATAGCATATTCCTTGGTGACTTCAGCTATCCAACCATAGACTGGGAGACAATACAATGCTGTGGAACAACTACTCAGAATACCCACCATGGAAACAACATATTTGACCTTGTCCTCTCAAATATAGGGGAATCATGCTCCATCTCAGGTGCAACATCCTCACTTGTCAGGTCTGACCTTAAAGCTGTCCCCATTGTAATAAAGAAACAACCAAAATTCCACCCTGACACCGTTACTTTTAAAAACTTCTCCAGGATTAACTTCAAAGATCTGCATGATTCCCTGGCTATATTGAAATCCCTTCAAACCAAGAAACCTCTACTGCTTATGCAGAAATATACACTACCAGCTTTTAACATCATGAGCACAACTGCATAGAAACATCAATACCCAAAACAAGCAAGTGTGGAGCAAATCCTAAAGAAAACTGCTTTGGTAGAATCACATAGTGTCACTAGTTGCAATAAAATATGTCAAAAAAGTTTTAAACATTTGAATAATAAATAAATCAAATAAATACACACTCAAGAAAAAAAAGACTCTGTTACTGATAGTTTGTTAATAATGCATCAAACTTTTCCTCCACATACAGTCAGTATTTATTTATTGATTTATCTACATTTTGTTGATCAGATCAGTTCCACTAGGCAAATCCATTTTTGTGGGAAGAGCTGAGGTGGTATTTATACTGACTAGAGGAAACTGGAGGAGGACTACAGACCCGCAAGTCTCACTAGTCTGATATACAAAGCCATGGAAAGAATTATCATGGAATCGATCAATAATGACATAAGAAACTTCCAGAGACTAAACCCAATCCGATTTGGTTTCATCAAGGGCAGGTTATGTTTACTCACCTAGGTGGACTTCTTTGAGATGGTCATCAAAGCAATGGATGATGGCAAAATGGTTCACATTGCCTACCTTCACCTGACCAAGACATTTGACACAATAACCTACGCAGGCATTGTTGACAAACTCAGGAAGTTAAGTACAAACCCTTATGTCACCTAGTGGATAGCCAGCTGGCAAATAGACAGGAGCTAGGAAGTTTGAACTGGGGAGTCCACTTCTTCAAAATGGACATTCCTAAGGGGAGTCCCTAAGAGATCGGTCCTGGGACCAGTCCTTTTTGGCATTTACTTCTCTGAAGTCAAGGTCAATGTCAATGGCCTCTGGCTGACTACATTTACAGATGATTGCAAAATAAGTCCTGACATTGATCCCCTACCAACATAAATGTTTTCCAGAAAGGGCTAACACAGTCGGGTAACTGATGTCAGAGCCATGGACTAAAACTAAATGCCAAGAAATGCATAATAGTATCCTTTGAGAAGTCATCAACACCTAGTCACTATCATATTGACAACATACCCCTAAGAGCTGACCCAGTAGTCAGGGACTTGGGGACATACAGAGTGCAATCTAGCTTTTGACCATCATGTGTCTACAGTAGTGAGGAAATCATTCTATGTTTATTTAACATTTGTTTATTGGGAAAGTCCATTTGGGACAGAGCCCATTTTCAGTGGAGGCCCAGGAAGAAAGGCTCCAAACACATGTCTTTGGAGTGTGGGAGGAAATCAAAACACCTGTAGGAAACCCATGTGAATGCAGGGAAGACATGCAGACTGCACACAGAAGGCACCGTAGCCAAGAATCAAACTGGAGAGCCTCTTGCTGTGAGGTGACAATGCTAACCTCTGCTTCACTGCACCACCCTAAAAGCTGAGCTGTTGACAACTTATAAACAAAGATATGGTATCATTGTTCCACTGTATTCGGCATTCATTAGACCTATCAAATACAATGCCCACTTGGTATGTACTTAACTAAAAGAATACAGGTCATGTCCTATGCAGATTGACTTAAGGCCCTATCCCTGTTTTCTATCTCCTACAGCCTGTTGAGGAGAGATCTATGCCAGGCATGCAAGGCATTGTCTGACCCCACCCTAATGGACCTACTGCATATCTGTAAAGCAAACAGCACCAGAATAACTCATTCTAAAGACTTAAATCTTGCCTATGATATAAATAGGACTTGCTATAGAGACAGGTATGTATCCCAGAGACTAACACTTCTCTAGAACAGGCTATCTATGTGAAGCAGAGTTCCTTCCTAAACCAGTTCAAGTGTAACTGGACAATTGGATGGGGAACTGGAAATTCATCCCTGGTTTGGCACCTATGTCTCTAGTGGACACAGGAAGCCTGTAAATGATTCATCTCCTAAGCCCCTTTTTAAATTTATAAAGGGTATAAGAACTTGTCAGAGATTTGGGATGCATGACTAGGTTTAAAAAGGCCCTTGTTGTCATTAGCCTAGTAAACACCTATGAACCTATGAGTACAGTCATTTTCATTGCAGCCAGAAAATATTGTTTCAGTGTTATTAGAAAATCAAGACTGGGTGGTCATAAATGGCAGGCTTCTGTTTTTTTTTTTGGCTTTCCTTTTTTTTCCATCACTATGTGATCTCAGTATTTAAACACATTAAGTATGTGTATCAGTGTGTGTGTGCGCGTGTGTGTGTGTGTTGGGGGAGTTTGCCCCTTCAAAAACTGTTCTGTAACTTTTTCCCTTTTTTTAGTTATTAGATGTGCAAATTGTTGTATCTGCTGCATGTTTGAGTCCTGATTTATTTCATTTCAAGTGGTGTGCTTAATTACAGTAAATCTTGAAATCTAACTAGGGTACCAGGGACAATCCTATTTCTTTTGGTAGAGGATACCAGATATTGCATTCAGACTGAAAAATGAGGAAGGAAGGAATGTGCCTGATGTTTCTGAAGGAGGGGATGTGTTAACAGAGTTCTAAGCTCAATACTATGAGGCATGCACAATGATACTAATAAAAATTGTGGTTATACATTGGAAAACATGAAGAAGGTATACTGTACAAATCTTCACATCCTGTATTAGTGATCCGCCAAATGGGTTAAGGGAGAAGAGTGAGGAGCCTGGAAGGTCATAGGGTAATGACAATTTGAAATAGTGGAAATGTGACAGAACATTACAACAATGTGAGAAGCCAAAGGGAAGATTTGTTTGCAGCAGTAACATATTCAGGAATATGAGGGGTAGAAGTTTCAAGTAATGATGTGGAAACACTGAGAAAAGGGAAGGTGCTTCATCAGGACAGGTATGTAGTAAGACTGTCATCCCATCCAAAAAACTGAGTTGATAAACTGCTTATATATGATTTGTCTGTTTTTTTCTTCTGCACAAATAATGTAGCAATTTAATTTAGAAGCAAACAGTTCACAACAAAATAATTTATATGTGCTTGCACTTGGCAGAGAAATGTGCATTTGTATTTAATAATACAAGAGTTTACTCCATGGTGTGATTTCTATTTTTGAATATGGGTATGAGAAAGCAAAAGAAGATTTATGCAATTAAGGACAGACATTCTAACTGAAGAGGACATTTGTTTATTCTACAAGATAGAGTGGACAGTGTTACTGACATTAAAAAATGTGAGACATGAAATTAGTGGACATGAGGGTGGGGAATTTATTGCTGATTTAAAAGTGCAAAATAATCAATTATCAATTGGAGGGGCAGATTGACATATGTTATGTAAACAAAGGCATGTTATTAATCTGTAAAATATGGGCAATAAAAACAGCAGTGTGATTTAATTATGTTTGAAAAATACTGGGAAAAAGGCATAACAATAATGTTTGTAAACTGTCATGTAGAAAGTGTGGAAAGTAGCATTTTTGGTTTGAAATGATTTTGAGGATGGGGTAGGAAACAAGGGGTAGATCAGAAAATAGTAAGTGTGGAAGGAATGAGTCTGCTACAAGTAGCCATGTGATAATAACCTCCAACATGCTTGTGCCACTTGTTCAAAAATGAAAATTCTGTAATATCCACTAACCTGATACTTTTTTTTTTAATTTTTATTGGATTTTCAATTTATAAAATAATCACAATATTTACAGTCACAGATATGTGAACATAATAAATTAACACATTTCAACTAAACCTCAAACACAAAAGAAAAACAATTATTTGTAGGAGTGTCCATTAACCATCAAGTCATTCAAATTATTATACATTACATTAAATCTAAACAGTTATTTTTGCTTGTCAGACAGATCTCTAACTTTTGTCCATGCATTGTAGCAAGAGGTAATCCTGGCTGTTCTTAACTTAATTGCAATGATTTCCAGGTGACAGACTTCAGTTGCAATATTTATAAATTCTTTGAAGGAGGGTGTAAATTCATTCTTCCAATTCTGAGTTATAGATAGTATAGACCACAAAAGGTGATATTTCATTTTTTAACACATTGGAATGGGAGTGTTGAAAAGGATTAGTGATTTAGATAAAACAAATTGATATCTAAAAAAAACTTGTAAAAAGAGACTAATGTTATCCCAAAAAGGTGTTAAGACAGTACAGTCAAAAACATTTGTTGCCAATACACTTTACATTCTTGTTCAAATCTCCAACAAACTTGTTTCTACTTGAACATTAACTCAGTTTTATGTGGTGTGAAGAAAGATCTATACAAAAATTTCCAAGTAAAGAGATTCCATCTAAGGGATGAAGTTGTATGTTTCAAAGATATTAGAATTATTTTTTTTATCTTTTTCACTCGGAGGTCTATTATTAAGCCGAGTAAAATAGTTCCAATAATTGTCATTGCAACTTTTTGTTTCTCTTCTCAAACTCTATATAATTTGGATAAGAAACCCTGTCCCAATGTGTTTTGTTGCATTAAGAAGATTAGATATTCAATTAATTTTGTGATATGATCACTTATGCTCAGTTGCATTAACATAATTTCTCCTTCTGCATGTTGTCTGCAGGATTGTACATCTAGCCACATGTCTTTATCTAAATTATATTTGTTCTTAATATAATCGACAGAATGTATCTTTTTATCTTTCATTAATTGAAATCGATATAGCACTTTTTTCTCTTTAAATGTAATGATTGTTTCTAACTTTGAGGTGAAGATGCTATTTTGACTATATGCCATAGAAAATATAAGGAAGATCCATGCTTTATATATAACATGGCAGTGCCAGACACAGAACTTTGAGTCATGACAAACTGCACACATAGAATTACACAAATTAGACATTGATGTTAAGGTGTTGCCCCACTAAAGCAGCACAGATTGCATATAATGACAATTACCCAGTAAATGTACACACTGAGCATCAGACATAATAACATAATCATAACACATAACAGTATGAATATATACAAATCTATCCCAACACAGATCATTAACTCAAGGCACAACAGACATAGGCATGCATACAGACTCATATTGGTGTATGTGTGTATGGCAGACAACAAGGGGCACACATCTGTGAAACACATTCTTGTTATTCCACTATGAAAAAGATGCAAACAGGAAAACACTCAGGACATAATGCAGAGCACTTGTTAATATTACAAGCAAAATATATCACTGTAAAGTATGGATAAAGTAATGTAATAAATGGAGTCAGCTATGTTTAGTAAAACTGTCAAACTCCATGGCAACAGACACGGCGATGAACACAGGCAGATAACATTGTTAATGTTTTGCACAGCAATCATCATCACCATGAGGTGAGACTGGCACCACCAGACAGAGTGTATCAGCTGTCAGTGTTACTCCAATGCAGTCTATGGTGCCTGCATTAACAGCTCACACAGCAGTCTGGTCTACCCCTTCCACTTATGGAAACACTTGGCCCAGGTTGCTCCACAGAAGAGACTGATGGGATGACCCCAGCATGTGAAGGTGAAGAAGCATGACTGCGTATTTACTGGTCGTAACTTCCAGGCCAATAGCAGATAGGCCAGCAGCGGACGTGTTTGCATATTTGAGTATAGACATTGATTCCTGATGGGCAAAGTTTGTTCTAATGAGAGGCAGCCTGCCTCTCCCATTTGTCAGTTGGCTAAGCACAGTCAGGGCATGCAGAAACCTACTTACTATGGCACTACTGTAGCACTGTCTAAGCCAGAGATTCTACAACCTGTGCCACAGATAACACACTTTCATTCTGTGCCAGTGATGCCATTACCTCACCATGTCTGCACTCCTTTCCTTCATGCAGCAGATCTAGCTGGTGTGCAACACAATCTGTGTCACAAGTAAGAGCACGGATGTCAGACCCATGACATCACTGGGAATGTTCATTTGCCTGCTGGAGTAGATGGACGTCTTCTGGCATTTGTCCAAGAACACCAGCTGCATGCTGAGATCTACTGTGATGGGCAGTATCAATGTGTTGTGGAGAACTGTCAACATGAGCAGCATTCTCAACATGGGTCTTTTGTCAACAGGCCACATCCTATCCACCATCCCATGTCCTCTCATTGTCAGAATGGCTGGATAAGTTTTCCTCCATATGTTTGGCAACAGTAACATCCACATGACTGTCATCATCTGGACAAGATTGTGTCACCATGTCAGTGTCATTTGCACCAGTGGACATTCTACCATACTAAGAGACATGAGATCCCACATCAGGATCAGTGAACAGGCTAATGGAGGATAAAGGGAGTTCATGTGCTTAAAGAAGAGACAGATTACACAGATATGAACAATGTACTTACGTCACATATAGTATATCATTAAAGACATGTGGCATATATCTCACTGCAATGTTACAGATAATAATGACTTGCTATTAGGCCTAGTCTGTGTATGGGTCACAGAACCTACTTAACAGGGAGTTGACAATTATGTTACATATACAGCATGTATGCCACACGTGAGGAATATAAACATGACACACACCTGACAAATCCTCATGGGAAAATTATGTGGGAGGACAAGGGTGACTTGCAACTGTTGTAGAGAAACAAAGTCAGTATTAGTAATCACATCATTGACAGTATGGACCATTCCAACAGTGTAAAAACATGCAGTAGGTATTACATAGACATACCGCTTGTTTGTGCACTTGATGATGATGTAATTTGTCTTACTAATCAGAAGGACACAGTATTAATGGAGGACAATAACGGGAGTGACAGCAATGGCATATATAAAAATAAGTGATAGCATACCACTGACAGACTCCCGCTGTTGTGAGTTTGTGTGTTGTCAAGCATATCCTGCAGTGGTACAATAAACAGAAAGAAAACACAGCCACATATGCAGGCAATGGAATAGTGATGTGATGACATATAGGACACAGTAACTGTTTATTTATTTATTTTACATTTGTTGACCGGGCTAGTCTAACTGGATATATATCCATTTTCAGTACAGGCCCGGGGAGATAAGCTCCAAGACAGAAAATTATAAAACAACAAATAACAAATAACAGCAACAGTCATATACAATGCATATTACAGGTTAACACAGAATATTCAGCAAGGGCAAAAATCATAACAGTGCAAAGAGCAGGTACAATACAACATAGAGGTATAATACATAATAAAGAAAAAAATTAAAAAGAAGGCAGGCTAATTGTATGTAATACAGAATTCCCTCAATAATAGGTATCCACAGAGGTTGGAAATGGTGTAATTTAGAGGGGGATGGTAAAATCAAAGAACGAAGCGCAGTGCAAACAATAAACCAATAAACGAAAAAATGCACTGTGTGAGGACAAAACTGCACTGGACAACCGAAAACCTACTAACAGCTTTATTGAACGTTAAACGTTTGACAATCACCACGTTTTTCGTCACATAAAATTAGACTTCATCAGACAAATACAACAGTAATTAACACCCATATATATATGCTGACCATTCATTTAAACTGGCCAATAAAAATCTTGTTGAACAATGCTCATGAATATGAATGAATGTAGATAAACTTGAAATGCCTGACATCTAGAGAATCAAAATGAAATAATTTGATTCTCAATAACATAAATACATTGAAATCCAGTGTAATGTTAGTAGGTTCTTGGTTGTCCGGTGCAGTTTTGTCCTCACACAGTGCATTTTTTCGTTTAGAGGGAGATGGTATTTATAGTCAATAAGGAAGGTATAACAGTTCATGAGTAGTATGGGGTAGGCAGAGCCAAGTCTGAGGCAATAGATGACTAGTCAGGTTTAGTACAGGGGCATAACCAGTGTGTTCTGAGGAAAAGTTTCAGTCTGTTTTTGAAGAGTGATGAAGAGGGAAGTGAGGAAAGGTCACTGGGGAGAAGATTCCAGGATTTTCCAACAGCATTGGAGAAGAGAGAGTCCCTTGCCTTGTTAGGTTTAGAAGTGTGTACAAGAAGCTTGTGTAATGACTGTAAGGACTTCAGATTTTTATAGGGGGGTGATGAGGGTAGATAGAATAGGAGTATTGGAAGGTTTATAAAGGGTGTTATGGGCAATAGTACGTTGGTGGAATTTAATCAGGTTTTGTAGTTCCAGCCATCCTAGCTGCTTTATATTAATGCAATGGTGGGTTCTAAATGGGTTGCCTGTAGAAAATCTGGCAATGTTATTGTAGGACATTTCCAATTTGCTGAGGTTATTTTTAGATAGCTTAGTAAAAATGGATGAGACATACAGGAGTGTGGAGATTAGATGTGTGTGAACTATAGTTGTTTTGGCTGTAGGTGAAAGGAAGAGTTTAATCCTATAGAGAGAGACAAGTTTTTTGTTGACAGTTTTTTATAGTATTGTTGATATGGATGTCAAAGGTCAGATTGTTGTCAATGGTGATACCAAGTAGTTTGGTGGTTGGGTCTGGTGATATAATGGTACCATTGGTTGATGTAAATGAGAAATCAAAAGGAGAGGACTTGTGGGTAGGATTGAAGAGGAGGGGTTTAGTTTTTCGGGGGGTTCAGGAGAAGGCAACGCTGTGTGAACCATTGTTCAACTGTGTTAAATACCTTCTGGGTAAGAGAGTGAAGTTCAGAAGTGGATGTGGGTGAGCATATCAGTGTGGAGTCATCAGCATATTGTATGCATGTGGCTTGGGGGATGGCTAGATGAAGGTCATTAATAAATATGGAGAAAAGGAGAGGTCCTAGTATGGACCCTTGAGGGACACCAAGGGTAATGGGCATGAGGGTAGATAGAGTCTTGTGCCATAGTACAGCCTGTTGTCTTTTATCTAGGTAGGACTGGAACCATTTTATGGAAGGTGCATCTAATGACAGGGATTTGAGTATGTTGATGATAATCTGATGATTTACCATGTCAAATGCTTTAGACAGGTCAATAAATTGTGCAGAGGAAAGATTATTAAGGTTGCGTTTTTTGTTAATGCAATCAGTAAAGGAAAGGAGGGCAGTGGTAGTGCTGTGGGAAGGTCTGAAACCATGTTGGCAGCTGGAAAGTAAGTTATTTTGGGTTAAGTGGTCAAATAATTGTCTATGGATGCATTTCTCCATGATCTTTGCCAAAGGAGAAAGAAGGGCAATGGGGCAGTAGTTAGAGAGTTCAGTGGAGTATCCACCTTTATGGAGGGGGATAATATGGGGGGAATAAACAGGGGCTGAGGATACTCACATGAGGTACTGTGCACCCATAGGCCAGATGTCCCTGTGTAGAAAAACAGCAACACTAATGTCATGAAACACAGGTCTGCTTCAAATTGCTGTAACCTATTAACATATTGTGGTAACACACCTTGTCTGTCTGTACTTGCATCTGCATAATTTGTCCCACCAGTGAATGTATCTGTAATGTACAATGTTAGGGAAATATCAATATGGCCGTAAACAGCAATGCCATGACATGACTCTGAAACAATAACAGGTACTTGTCACAGTAACATTGTATAAGGACACTCACCTGACATTTTCTTATGTTGTGAAGAAGTAGATGGAGCTCTGAACATTAATGCAGACAGCATTACACATGTTGATTGCACTGTTTTGTCTGTACAACAGTTGTATGGCTACATATCATTATACACACATTGATCATCATCACCCAGTGTAGATCTCTGTGCACAATTTAATTTTGCTGCTGAAACAAACAAAATGACAACACATGAATATGCACGTAAGAGCAATATGTGCTGATTTACTTTATAGTCATCCATGTTATCCAAAGTAACACATATATGTGCAGCCTTAAATACCTGCTTTTATGTCATCCTGGGTGTGGTTGGTCCCCACTTGCCATATACAAGGATGCAAGAAATATTGTAATTTCATCAGGGGGATTATGGTGGGCCACAGCTGGTGGCATCCCTAAATCTCTCATACTGTCATAACCTGTTGACTGCCCAGTGAATCATATCAGATCAGCATCAGCGACAGACATCAGGTGGACTATTAACTTCCCACCACATTAATCATTTTGGTGATGTCAGCCCACACTTTATTCCTCCATACTATATTCTCTGCCCATCCAAGGAGTCTCCATCCATGTTGTTGTAAAGCATCTATTATACTCTTGTTTTCTTGTGGGGAGAAATTGACACCCATAGGTCTGTTTGCTATCTGATATTCATGTGGTGGCCCACTTATGGAGATGATTATGTGGACATGTTATATTACTGTAAACACTATGCATTGCAATGCAAAATTCTACAAAATGCTCACTTTGACATATAGTTGTTTGTTTGTCTTTCGGCTTTTCCCGGTTAGGGGTCACCACAGCGGAACTCCGGTCCGCTAATGATTGGCAGTAGATTTTCGCAAACACCGAGGTGCCAGCTCGACGTTCAACCTTAAACAAAGGCACGACCATTTACGCATGTCTTTCGAATATCCACCCAACCATGGGGAGGACATACAGACTCCTCACAGAAGGCATTCCCAGCACTCCAGCCGAGAATCAAACAGGAAAACCTCTTGCTGTGAGGCAACAATGCTACGGCTGCACCACCGCGGAAGTTCTTCACTGTGACATATAGTAATGTAACATAAAACATATAACAATGCCTGCATACGTAAAAATTGTAAAAACAACACATGCATAACAATTGTAAAAGGAACATAGCTGATGATATCTGTAGACACTGTTTGTGAGATTCAAACCTCTTAAAATAGATATCTGTGGAATGGGAGTCCAAACACAGCAGCATCATACCACAGGGGCCACTGTTTGCATCTATTTCACATTAACATACTACACAAACATATGTGCACAATAGAATTGTGTGATGACTATAGCTGTAATGCATTTGCAGACTAACCAGAAAAGTATTCAAAAACAATCTGTTATATCACATTTTATACATGATGACCACGGATCAATACAAGTATTACTGAGGTGTGAATGACATCCACATCAGCAGAGTACCTATCTGTGAATTATCAATTGAAAAGCTTACAGAAAGTGTTGGAAAACTGCAGGATCCATAAGCAGACCACAAATAGTATGGATACTGTTTGTATTGACCCAGTAGTTCTAAGATTATTTCTATGAACCATTGATGAGTAAGTATCCATAACAGCAAGATACATACACAGTACATAGTGACATACGAATACTGTCGGAATGCATAGGTTTCCGTACGCACACCACAGATTGTATGAAGTCACCTGCAGGATATACGGATAATCCGTAAAGCTGTCTTTATGGACTGTTTACTTTTGCTATGTAAATCTATCCATACAGGTATCTTCTTCTTCTTTCGGCTTTTCCCGGTCAGGGGTCGCCACAGCGGATCACCTGTCTGCTCATGATTGGTGGAATTTTATGGTGTCGAGTTGCCAGCCCAGTGCCCAACCTTCCACAGAAGGCACACACATGCACACACTCACACCTAGGGCCAATTTAGAGTATCCAATCCACCTACTGCATGCCTTTGGGATGTGGGAGGAAACCAAAGTACCCTGAGGAAACCCACACAACCACAGGGAGAAGATGCAGACTCCACACAGAAGGCACCCCAGCCGAGAATTGAACCCGAGAACCTCTTGCTGTGAGGCAAAAACACTAACCGCTGCACCACCGTGGTCACCCTCCACACAGGTATATATGGGGAAATTACTGCATGTCCTTGATGCAGATGTCAACACCTGTATGCATACAGGTAAATCACATACCACTTCAGTAAGTAACATTTTTCATAATGTACACATTTTCCATAAATGCATATATCTAAAGAGAAAATGAGTAATGTTAACATAGGTGTATATATTCCCCAAACCATGCTACAAATTTAGCATAGCAGCTACCTATGATTCAGGTATAACTGAAAGTAAGAGCACCTACTGTGGCTACATCTTTTAAGTGCTATTTGCACCAAACATAATCAATAAGGTTCATTAAAATTTCAGGTTTTGGAATCCCATTTGCGCACATCCACATAAGTTGAAATTCAACACATTAATTAACAGCTGGGCATAATAGGAAAGTGATCTGCGCAAGTACCCAATAGGTATCATTAAATGGCAGTATGTGTAACACATGCCTGTTATCTTCCAATGATCTGATAACATAACGTAAGAGCTAATTTTAAATATTGATTTTGATACATTTACAGATCAGACCATTGTTACTCATGAAATGAGTGATACCTCCATTAACAATTTTCAAATTTGTCTACTTTTAGCTTTGGATTACTGACATTATCAATATGGCTACTTCCAGGAGGCTTACATGTGGCTGGGCACCAAAATGGACTGAAGAGGAAGAGACCACCCATATGCTGACTGTTTATGCTGAAGTGGAGCATCACATGAGAGCCAGGCCATGTAACTTCATGAGGATCAATATTTGGAATCAGATTGTGAATGAACATCGATGATGTACAGGGGCCCACAAGACTGGAGTGCAGGATTCTATACTGCTGCAATGACTTGCATCAGAGGGACACAGAAGAGTTTTGTCAGAGGGTCATCAAGGTGAGTCTATAGACATTGGATGCCTACAGTAAGTGTCATAATAACATGCATACTTAAGCATTCCTATGCAATTTATAGACATAGCTGTGTCCAAATATATCAGATGCCTACTTTTTACAACCATTAAGCAGCTGTTCTGGCAATTAGCTTACATGGATAATTAATTACACATAGTAAATGTTTTCCATATAAGTATGGGTTCTATTCCTGTGGGGTCTAGTTATTTACTAATGTTTTAATGTACATACTGCACATTGCAGATGTATATATATTTTCCTACATATAGTGACATAATTTCACACATCCACTATAGTCATGTATCACTGATGTCTATAGTAACTAAGCCGCTAATGACTACCCATTTCGTAGTTATCCATAATAATATGACAAGACCACCTAGTCAATCTATATAAGTGTGAATAGTAACACATAAGTATCTTCTTTGCTCGGCTCCTCTTAATAAAGTGAAAATTTTTATCACAGACCCATTTGTTTAAGCCAAGAGGAATTCCTGTCTTGACTGTCCATACATATCTTTCCATTTGTAATATGTGTTCATAGCTGTTATTTGTGTAGATTATGATGGCTAATAGTACTTATGTGTTGGATGTTTCCCTATTCATCTATTATCAGCAGGAATATGGGTACAGGCACGCAGCAACTGTTTGTTAAGAAGAAAGGTGTGCTGGCTGGTAGTTCAGCCTGTAAAAAAAGGCCAGCATGCATAAATGATAACATGATGTGGGTTCAACCCCACATTGGGAAACATATCATTATATTCTTATCTTTGTGTCTTTTGATATTGTTGAAAATTCTGCTCTACATACCCGTTTATTGATATTAATGGTTATTTTGTGCATGCTTACGGGTAGCTTATTTATTCATTGAATTCCACTGAATATCTTTATAATCCTTAAAGTTCTATGAGCAGCACATCCTTTACTACAGGGTTATGTGTGAAGCTTGAAAAAGACTGTTATATTTCTTCCAAAACGTTTTTTTGGAATATCTGATGATTTTTTAAAGTGCAATCAAGTGTAAGTTTGTCATTCATTACTAAATTCACTTCATCAACCACCTCAACCTTAACTTTGGATGGAGTATGATCGTCAGACATACAGCTGAAATGCAGAACAGAGAGATATAGTGATGTATGCATTTAATTTGTGATATGCACTTTGCTAAGGAATATGTTTAGATGTAGTCCTCCCACATACATTTCTGTGTTCCTGATGTACAACACCTTGTATTTCTCTACTGTACCACTGTCTGAGGGATAAAGGTTTTCAATTGTTGTTACTGGTTGTGAGCACTGTGCTGACATGAATTCATTCTTGAAAATTATTTACCTAAATGCCCAGCACATTGTCCCTTTTGTAAATCCTAAGCCGTGATCCATAGTAGTAACCCATATGTGCACACTCATAAACCCAAGTTGTTCACTGCAATGCACAATCTCTCTGGCAAGATGGATTAGCTAGGCATGTAGGTGTCAGGCTTAGAGTGTGGACAAAGCTTATAGTTTCAGGTTTGAATCGCATGTCCTCAACTCTGTTTAAAGATGTAAAGGACTGTCTTTGTAACATTACACAATGAGTGTGATGATTCTCTGATGTTCTGCAAAAATTAAAGTTTTTAAAACCTGATCTGTGCAATGTACATCACTGTTATTTCAGGACTACATCAATCATGGGTGTTCTTTTCTGTTGGCAGGTGATGAGGACAGGACTCGTAATCACGCCCTGTGCATTGAGTGGATGCACAGGCTAATGGAACAGTGGAGTAAGAGTGGTATGTTGCTTACATTACTTATTTTGTTAAATAAAATAGATCTGATCCTTGTTACAGGCCTGTATTTTTACATTACCATGTATATTGCTTATAATGACAAAGTACCCATCATCCATCAGTAAGGTAAGTGCAATAATCACACTATACCCGTGCTTACAAGTCTGACTGAAATTCAAATATTCTTAAATATTATTTAGTAGCAATACATGTTTTCTGAAGATTGTTATTGAAATGTAGGCCTGAATCTAAATGACAGTCAGGTTTGTGTAACTGTCACACAGATTTTGAGTTGGGTGTTTTATATACAAATGTATACTGGCTTGCCTGCTATTTATAATGCATGTGTTGGCACACTTGTGTATATAAATGTGGTTCCCAGCGACTGACCTATTGTGCATAGCCTGTCTATTCACATACTGAACAGACGTCTGCTCTGTTAGTATTCACACTGCTTTCAGCAGACTTTGTGGCATGCCTTTCAGTTCACCATTGGTGTTGCATGTATCTAGTACAGGGTTATGTGTGATGTTTTTGTTACAACATACTTGTATCCGATGCTTGGGGGTGTTTGTGCACATAGGCATTTCTTTGCACCATGTCATGATCAGCAAGCACTATTAAGATGTTTGCATTATGTAGGGGTAGTGCTAATGAATGTAGATAGGTCATGTAGAACAGAGCATGTGTTGTAACTTTAAGGAGCATTTCAAACTGAGGGCACATGCATATAAACAGAGAGCATGTGCAGGTAGCAATGCCATTTTGAGAGAACAACCAGAGTGTAGTAGTCAGTCTGCTGATAAGTTTAAGTTTAAGGTACTAAGCCTCAATCCTGATGTGTTTGTATATAATAAAGCTGCTTGAACCAAACCCAGAACAGTGCGCATGTTTTATCCAACCCATGACAACTGACAGGTCATGCATACAGCTGTAGTGCTAATGAATGTACCTAGGTCATGCATACAGCTGTAGTGCTAATGAATGTAGATAGGTCATGCATACAGCTGTAGTCCTAATGAATGTAGCTAGGTCATGCATACAGATGTAGTGCTAATGAATGTAGCTAGCTCATGCATACAGCTATAGTGATAATGAATGTAGATAGGTCATGCATACATCTGTAGTGCGAATGTATGTAGATAGGTCATGCATACAGCTATAGGGCTAATAAATGTAGCTAGGTCATGCATACAGCTGTAGAGCTAATGAATGTAGATAGGTCATGCATACAGCTGTAGTGCTAATGAATGTAGCTAGGTTATGCATATAGCTGTAGTGCTAATGAATGTAGATAGGTCATGCATACAGCTGTAGGGCTAATGAATGTAGCTAGGTCAAGCATACAGCTGTAGTCCTAATGAATGTAGATAGGTCATCCATACAGCTATAGTGATAATGAATGTAGATAGGTCATCCATACAGCTATAGTGATAATAAATGTAGATAGGTCATGCATACAGTTGTACTGCTAATGAATGTAGATAAGTCATACATACAGCTGTACTGCTAATGAATGTAGATAGGTCATGCATATAGTTGTAGTGCTAATGAATGTAGCTAGGTCATGCATATAGCTGTATATAATGCAGTTTGTACAACATATACTAGATTCTCATGTGTCATAGGCTGTGAACGTGTTTATGATTGAACATTTTTACTACTTCTTAGTGTGGTATTCCTTATATTGATAGTGGGTCAGCAAATGACCATGGTGCCGGTCTCAGATTTTGGTCATAAGGCTTGCATATTTTCCACAATATTGTCATCTCATTTTGTCTGCATTTTAACAATGTTAATTGGTGGTTCTTCATATGACTCAATACATGCAGATACTGCGGTTTACAGTCATACACAGACATAACTGCTCAGGGAACACATGCAAGGAAAAAAGATTGAAAATACTGATATTCTGTCAGACACTCAGCTGGACACTTTACTGAGGCAGACATTACTATTAAACATTGCACGTCCCAATATTAATGTTATATTGTCATTTATAAGCTTTTGTTTTGTCAAATTTCAGTTATGGGAATGTCACATGAGGCAGTGTAAGGGCATGCTTCCATTCAGAAGGCTGGATATATAACGTGTCTGCTTTATGTGCTCTTGCTATGCTTAATTCTGGCCAGTAAAGAACTGCTCAGGTCATATCATGATTTCCACTGGTAAGCTGTGTTTTGCATGCCACTGAATGGCTTTGATTAAACTGCTCACATTCCATGATGAATACAGTGTCCCTGACACGTTCTGTTATTGGATATATCTGTACATATAGATAGTGTATCATAAGAAAGGTGTTGTACCTTCGTTGAAGGTTGTACATCAGAGCTGGCAACTCGGTATGTAAAAATCTACTGCCAATCATTAGTGGACCGGAGTTCCGCTGTGGTGACCCCTAACCGGAAAAAGCCGAAAGACACAAACAAATCATAAGAAAGGTGTTGTGTGCATTAGGAGCCATTCACTAGCATCCAATCTTTGATTATAATTGTGCTAAGTGCTAATGTTTGAACCATTTCATGCTGAGCTGTGTTTTAGGTAAGACCTTCAATATATGGTAATGCACCTTCAGTATCATATTTTTCTATGCAGAACTCACATGTGGACGAGATATTACTTAATGTATCTTAGATTTCAGATGTGCACATCATGTTAAATATAATATCAGCTACGATCTTCATAGGAACGTGCGGCCTGATAGATATCTGTATTTCATTGTTATGTTTTTGATTACTGACATACATCACTTATGGTGGTACAGTGGAGCATGGTCATAACCTATATTAATGTTTAATGAGGACTGTTTTCTGCCTGCTCACTGTATCACAGTGAGTATGTTATGCAGGCAGGTAGTATTAGGCATACATATGTAATTTCAGTCCTGAGTTGTGATTTATCTTGACAGAGCATAGTACTAATGGATGATCACCAATCAGACGTAGATAATGAGCGAGTGCATGTCAGGCCACTGCTGGAGTCTTCTGATAATAATGACCATGATGATGATGAGGATGACAACATGGAAGCTGTACCTGCACATGCCATCATCCCTGCTGCACCCTGGAAAAGATCATGCCAGGAACAACAGAGAGATGATCATTTATAGCAGATCTGGGAGATGGTGACCGATGTGTTTCACACAAAGATAAAGGACATGATGTGAACTTTCCAGAATATGGCATGAGCTATACAAGACTCATTCAGGGATATAACCCAAGAGATCATCTGTGATGTTCATCCACATTGGGGTGGTCACTCAGCTCCATAAGTATTGTTTGTGTGCTCCAAATGAGTAATGCCGCCATCATGCTGTTTGCCATATAACTAAATGAACTGTATATGCACTCTTCTGCATGCAAACCGTTTAGCTGTCATGCTTAGGTATTACATGTGCAAACATACAGATATCATGTGACATTTAATTGTAATGGACAAAGAACACTCCAAACAATATCAAAAGTAATGATACTGTAGTTTAATAAAGTAAGGTTAGTGCTTTCGTGCAGGTCAGTGCCTACACTTCTTCAGACAAAAAAAACACATTGACAAAGTCAGTTAAACACCTTCTCCCAACAAATAACTACACCCACCAGGAATCACATGAGCAATTAATACAATTAAATACATTAAAGTACATTAACCCATGGGTAAACACAAAAAGTTCTGTTTGACAATCCACTTAAAATCTGGTATGAGTGGTGAAGTATAAGCAGGAATTTCACTAAACCCCCCCATTGTGTCTGATAGTGAATGGGCGTAACTCCATTACTGCTAAGTTTGTTGATAGCATTCTTCAATGTTTTTTGGTGAATGAACCCCAAGTATGCAAAGACTCTTGGTCCTTTTTAGCTAATGTGAATGAGATGGTATTTATGGAGGACTGTAATTTCACAACTGTAGATGTTAAAGATTTATACACGGTGATCCCACATAACCTGGGCATAGACTGGGTCAGTCAGTTACTGGTCAGTGAAGGCATTGATAATGATGAATTATACTTAGTCCAGGAATTCCTGGACCTAATTTTTACGGACAATTTTTTTCTGTTCAAAGATTCTTATTACATGTAACAAAGGGGGTAGCTATGGGATCACCGTGTGGTGCTAGCTTCTCTAAGCTTGAGATGGTTTTAGGGGAGAAGGAATACTTGTTGAATAACAATCCTTTTTCCAAGTATATTTACTTTTATACCCGGTACCTGGATGATATTTTTATCATCTTTAAAGGTAACGAGATGGTTTTTAGACAACTGCTGGGTTATATGAATAATACTATGGAATTCCTTAGCTTTACCAGTGATTTTCAAGGGGAGAGTATTTCTTATTTAGATATACGTTTGACCAAGGACCATACTATACATTGTTATGTAGCTGCTATTTTCAGGAAAGAAACCTACTCTAATTCTTTCTTACATTTTCCAGCTCCCATCCAGGGCACCAGAAAAAAATCAGTTATCAAAGGACAACTTGTCCGAGCAGCTAGAATGGTTTCTGATTTTGAGGAATTCTTAGCTGAATGCCATCTCTTGAGGGATATGTTCCTCAAACGTGGTTACCCACAGGTTTTGCTGGATGATATATTTGATGAAGTAACTTTTAAAAGATCTACTGGTTTTTACAAAGCAATTTTAAATTATTCCTGTATAGAACAGGTGACAAAGACTAATGATATTAGTGATCAAGCTACCGATTCACATAATGATACCGACACAGACTTTTCTTCATCCCTTATTACTCCTTTTAGTAAAGAAGCCTGCCTTTTGAAATGTATTTTATTTAAGAACTGGGATTTAATCAAGGTGGATGTGAATGTAAGGGATAGCCTTCCCACAAAACCAGTAGTCATTTTTAAAAAGGGACAACATTTGAAGTCTTAATTAGAAAGTAAAAATGCAACTAACTCAAGGGTAAAGGCCATGTTTCGGTGTGAGGCTTGCCGAGATTGCAGGTTTATCAACACTGGTTGTTTCTTTATGGTTAGGAATCACAATTTTTCATCTACTGGAAGGTTCAGTTGTAATTCCAGAAGTATAGTTTATTTAGCCAAGTGTAAACTATGTCCCGAATTCTATATTGGTAAGACAGATAGGGATTGACTGTATGAACATATTTGTGCCATCAAAAATAAAAAAAAGTGGAGAATGGATTGCAAAACACATAACTAACCATCCAGCTCACTCATTTGATTTCAGGGTTATAGAGCAGGTTAATGGATCCATTAGGGGTGGCCCTATTCCACTGTGGTTGGAAAGATGGGAGCTTTTATGGCAACTTTGATGTGATGCCTTTAGATATCCAGGCATCAATGATGTGTGCTCCACTGCCTGCATTTTAAAACTAAGGAGTTTAATGTCCTCCTGTTATTTGGTTGTATATTTATGTATAAACTTTTTTATGTGTTTCCATTGGCTTATCATAGGGCTTACAGATTTAAAAAAAAACTCATATAAATGTGTGTAAAACTATATTTATTTATTATTTTGAGAGAGCATGTTTTTAACCATTATATCTTTTAGGACATACATACATTTATAATAGATTTTAGGCTTAGTTTTAGTGAAATTCCTGCTTATACTTCATCACTCATACCAGTTTTAAGTGGATTTTCAAACAGAACTTTTTGTGTTTACTCATGGGTTAATGTATTTTAATGTATTTAATTGTATTAATTGTTCATGTGATTCCTGGTAGGTGTGGTTATTTGTTGGGAGAAGGTATTTAACTGACTTTGTCAATGTATTTTTTGTATGAAGAAGTGCAGGCACTGACCTGCACGAAAGCGCTAATCTTACTTTATTAAAGTACAGTATCATTACTTTTGATATTGTTTGGGGTGTACTTTGTCCATTGCCTTTCTTGTTTTTCCTCAGTTTGTTTATTTCCTTTGGTTGACATGTAAGTGTGTTTCAGCATGTACATGATACAAATTATACTTTCTTTCCATATTCAGCTGCACATGCATTGTGGCAGTTAACATGCAGCTACTGCTACAATTATCCTGTAACATGTGTTTTAGTGAGAGAAACTTACAGACAATACATTTTCCATAGCCCAGCACTACCACAGTGGTATGGTTTAGATGTGTGCATTGCCATATCATGTATGTATAACAAAAGTACGTCATTACTCATGTGTTTTCATTGACAGTTGTCATGCTGTCCAAATGTAATATCAAGTTGTGTGCCATGTGTTGGCAATGCTAATGCCACGTTGGGGTCATATAAAGTTATGTTAAACATATGGGCAGTCCTCCTTTTCTGACTGCATAGAAAGTCAGTTCAACATTCATGTATATACCATGGTAATGATAATTTATTTTTGCAACAATACAGTATGCTGTGTTTGGTCTATTTTACATTTCCATATCCATTAATAATTCTCAGAAGTTCACACCTTTGGGCAATAGTTGAGCAGATGTATGTACATGTTGCTCCACATAGTCCAATCCATACTGAAACACCCTTGTACCTTTGACATGTGAGAGCTGACATTATTGATGTGCTATAATAATGCTAAAAAGACTATTCACTGCTCAGTAATGAGCAGGGTATGTGACGTATAACTGCAATTGTTTATTCCACATTGGCATGAACAGTATATGTGTATGTGATGAAAATTCTTAGCTTGCTTACCTATGACTGTTGATGTTACATGATTGTACATTACTGTGTATATGTTATTTATACACACCTAATTTTGTTGACATCAGTAATGCAGATTGCCCATGTGACATAGATTTACCATTTGCTTAGATGAATTTTGGGATGGTTTCAACAGCACCCTACGTGGTGTACCCATGCATTTATAATGTGTAATCTTACCTTATTGTCTTGCTTTATTACTGTCTTCCTTGATATGGGCTCAGGTTGTCCTCCTCTCTTCCACCTTCATGTTTATGTAATATATTTTGCAGATATGTTGCACTTTGTTGCAATTATTGCCCATTGTTATGTATTACATTACTGACATGGTCAACATGTGCCACATCTATAACTATTATACAGATGTAGGACATCTGCATAGAAGTCACTGGGTGTTGCTTGCAATACATCCTTGTTCCCATTATACTTGTGTGTCAACCATTGTGCATTGTTGAACTTCATTTGCAAAACCTGATATTTTAAGTTGTAGTGTTAGATTTGTGTAAATATTCTTACATGTCATTTTTATGTGTATGTGAATTGACATTGTTTTTGTGTACATTCCATTTAGGCCAGTGACAGTCATACATATATGCCTACATCTGTGTGCTGCCTTTGACATAGCAAATGTGTGCTACATATATGCATTCCATTAGATGTTTGTTTGGGTTGTGTATACCTACTTATGAATTTAGCAACCATTTTGCTGCAGTACTGCAGTTTGGCATTATTCTTTCTTGTTTGCCTTCACATGCATAGTTGGGGTTCTCTTCTGTCTTCTGCTGGAATTATCTAGCATTCCTAAATCTGCATTTGCTCATCTGTAATGTTGCACTGCTGAAAGGCTGCTTGGATATGTGTTAACTTATCCAATGTGTACTATGATCTTCATTTACAACCCTAAATTGCACATCTACCATTGGTCATACACATCCAGGTATGACTGACATACAGTTTGCAACATGTCATAATGTGATATTGCATAGGTAGATAAGTTTTTTCACATTTCACCATGGCTGGTATGCATCCCCACCCTGTTTCACAACTTTCCATTGCTCATGTTGTGAAGTGTACCATCTGTGTAAGTTACCTATTCCTACTGTTTTTTTCCAATCATTGTCTGTCTTGTGTTGTACTATTTGTTGTATGAGTTTTCCTGCGGTGATGGCCTTCTCCTCCTCTTTCTCTGTCTTCACCTTTCCTTCTATTCTTCAAAAAAATAAAGAAATGTGGCCTGTTCCACCAGATAAATTCTCTGACTTTCCCTCAGATTTTCCTATTCCAACATAGCTCTTGTATATCCCACTTCTGCACCCATACCCCATGTCTCCTTTTCTATCTCCCAATTTCTTTGGGTGTGTGCATTACCAGCATTCCTCTCACATGCCCTGCACCCATTGTTAGCTAATGTTAGCTGTGTAAATGTGGCCATGATTGCCCTATACCTTTGCTAATTGTTTTATTTGAAAATGTATGCATTCCATCGGAATCCGTAAGTGATAGCTAGCATATTTTAAATTAACAGCCTTACAGTCATATTCCATAGCTGTCTTTAAGCTTACTGGAGAGATTCTGTTACAGATACATATTTATGAGGGTCAGGCTGCTAAGATTGTGAGATTCTTTCCATAACTTTGTTAATGTACTTCACACATTGACAGCAATGTTTCATCACTTTCGAATTACTTGAGATGGATGTTCAGTGCACAATACTACTGAGATACTTCATTTTGTGCCGAGATATTCTTAGTTCACTGTGGCATATTTATATATCACATTGTTATCCGCAACTTTCTCAATGATATCAGTGTAATGTGCTGGATTCTATGAACTTTGCGGATTCTGGCTCTTGATCCATCTCTAATTCTGTCAGATTTTCTGCGAGATCAGAAATCCATTTTCATCTTACCTGAACTGGTGAATCTATAGCATACCTGTAACCTACCTGTTGGCAATGAGTTTTTAGTTAGGTTTTGTTACTTTAGAATTTTTGTTGATGAAATGCTTTAAATAAGTATTTACAAAGACATTTATCTTTTTGTATGTTAGGTCCACTTTCTGGCAAGATTGCCGAGTTTATTGGTTATGTTCTTGACAACCTTCTAACAATTTTTAACAATTTTAAAATTTTAGTTGAGTATTCTAGGTTGTTGGTTCATTTAAGTATTGTTTTTACATTATATTCGGTGTTTACATAGTGAGTGAGTTTGTTTCACTCACTACTAATTCCCCGCCTGTTAACAAAGTTTCCCGTAACCCATGAGCCATCTAGCGACTGGGAGTAGAAGTTACATGATGTTTTATGTTTCCATTTAAGTGGTAGAACATTGCATATAGAATGTAGTTTGCATTTGAGAAAGTTGGAATATGGATGACGAAAAGCGCTTCATGCATTTTATTTCTTGGCAATAAACACATTTTTGATGTTAATAACAGCTGTTAGCTTTTGGAACACATACAGATTCTGGTTGGACTCTCGTGTGGCTCACAGCCTGGTTCCTGTCTTTTGCCTAGTTTGTCTCTTTTGGTTGAGTTCGCTCGAATCTATAGCATTTCTTTTCCAATTTCAAAACTTCCTTCTTTACATATTTATCTATACTTCATTATGTAATTTCCCATGGTACCAAAAATAAAATAAAAATAAACATCTTTTCAAATAATGTCTCCCTGTCCATAAAATTAACAGGAGCATGCATTCTTACCACAATGCAATTTTCTTTGTCTTTCCTGTACATTTAAAACTCTTGCCCTTCACACTTCAGCTGCAAAGGCATCTTTAATTATTACCTCTTTTTTTATGCTTATATATCATGCTTGAACATCCATCCTTACCAAAACAACATACCACATTAACCATTCCATAAAGTTTTATAATCTGATACCAAGTAAACATGTAAAATCATAATTCAGTTTTATATAACAAAATAAAATGTATTCCTTTCTTGCCCCATGTTCCTGCTGTTTAATACTTAGAACAGAAGTAGCATGCCTATTTGTCTGTGTAAATATTAACGTGTTTATATTTATTTTCATCATTTTCATTGCAAAATGAATACATTTCATGTTTTTTCATCCTGCTTAAATCTTTCATAACTTTTACTCTGTTACAAATTCAGATTAAATATTTGTGTTACAGTTTCTATACATTAACACTCACATGTCTGTAATTTTGCTTCTCATTTTCAAGCATGTTTACTTCATTATCTTCATTCATCAACAGAGTGTCCAGCACCACTTCCTATCATTCTACCTTTTTGTTCTCTGAATTGAAACTTTTGCAGACAATCCCTATCCTTCCCACTCTGGTTATTATGATTTTTATTCCAGTCCAAAAAATAATGATTATTTTCATTACAATATCTAAAGGAAGGCACACAATCCCTTTGCAAATGGCCCTTTTCCTGTACTAGACAAGCCTTTTGTAATGTAATTGATTAACCAGATGTCCAGTGCTATCACAAAATAAACTGACTTTGGCTGTCTCAAGTGATGCAAAATATCTTTTTGATTTTTTTTTTAAAAGGAAAATATCTAGCAAATGCATCTAGTTAGCATTTACATATTGAAATTCAATGCAGCTCTTCCATATCACTCCATATTTCCTCATGAATCTTTACTGGACAATAACATTTCTCCACAAATACAAACAGGAATTACTATGACATACTTGTAAATACTGTACTGTATGATGCAAAATCTTTTGTGCAAATACTATAACATGTGATGTCCCTCTTGGGCTTTTGAATATTGGCAAAAACGTTACCCCCCCCCCCCCCGCCTCGAGCCTTTTTTAGACAAGGTCAAAATGAAAAAAACTACGAAAATAGCTAAAAAAAAAACTTAAAGCAACCCACCTAAGGTGTTACTTCTCAATGCTAGAAGCATAAAGAAGAAACTCCATACCCCACAAGCTCTCCTCACTCTGGAGACTGTAGACATCTATGCTATTACTGATAGTTGATTTAAAGCCACAGAAAGTACTCTGGCAGTGGATGGCTGCAGTGACTTCCATACATTTAGACTGTCCACGGAACTGACAAGGGCTAAAGGCAGAGGTGTCTCAATCTACATTATCAATAAATACAACTCCAGGTTGGTTAAACAAGATGATGCTCTAGAGTTCATCTGCATCCAGGTCTCTACAAACAAGGGTCCTTACCATGTTCTGGCCAGCTACAGGTTACCCTCTATTACCCATGAAGCACACAGCTCTTACCTAGTCCTAGCAGTGGCACCAAACAAGTATCATATATGTAGACTTGAAAACATACACTGCTTCCAACTCATAGGCAAAATGTTTCCTGGACTTTATCAATCCCAATCCTTGAAGAAGATACTGCACACTCCACCTTGGTAAGGCCTCACCACAAAGCTATCTTCCTTGAAGTAAAAATCAACCCAAAAAACCCAACTAAACCCATAACAGTGAGGAACTATTCTAAAGCAAACTACATCCTATTAAATGCATTTTTTTAATTCATAGCTCCCCAAACCTTGAGAACATAGCTACCTATGCAGAATTATTTACCTTGTAGAAACATGCATGTCTCTGCATTGAGGCTGCCATACCTACCAGAAGTAAGCGCAGATCGAACATGAGAAATAAACCCCACTAATGGAATCCTTACCTTAATAGGGTATAAAACAAAACAAAAAAAAAGTCATGGCCAAATTCAGAAAGAGCAACTCTTATAGACACAAGAGCTCTCTGTTTAAACTAAATAAGAAGTTAAGAAACACAGAATGACAAGGCCAATTACAGGGTCAGGATAGCTTCCTAGGCTAAGAACAATCACAAGCCCTTCTTCAGCTATGTCAGGAACCTTATAGATAACACTCATCAAGCTACAGAACTAGTGGTAAATGGCGCATCCTTGGCTCTCCAAGGTGACATAACAAATCTACTGGCTGCTAAGTTTAGTTCTAATTTGACTCCCCTACTCCCTTAACTACTTCATGTGAAATCCCTTCTAGTATATCCCCCAACTATCAACAGTGAGCAGGTCCTGGTGGTGCTCGCTAAGGGCAAAAACACTGCTTCAATAGTCCCCGGCAGCATCCTGCTAGCATACTTAATAACTGAAAGCATGATCCAGCAGGACAACTTCAGACAGCCTCAAAACGGGTTATGTGCCAGGTGAGTGGAGGGCCACAACGCTCATTCCTCTTCATAAGAGAGGGCAATATATTGACCTCAAGAACTACAGACCCATCAGTCTGACAAGTCCAATATGCAAAGCCATGGAAAAAATGATCATGGATAAGATCAACAAGCACATTGGTAACCTACAGACACTGGGACCTTCCCAGTTTGGCTTTGTTAAAAGAAGGTCTTGCCTACTCAACCTGGTAGACTTTTTTGAGGGGAGTCACCAAGGCTATGGATGAGGGTAAGATGGTGCACACTGTCTACCTTGACCAGGCCAAGGCAGTTGATACAATACCCCACTCAGTTATCGTTGTAAACTCTAAGAACTAGGCAGAAATCCCTACATAATTTATTTGACTACTAGCTGGCTCAAAGATTGGACTGAAGAAGTCAGGATCAGTGAGAGTACTTTTACCAGGAGAGCGGTCACCAGCAGAGTACCCCTTGGCTCCATGCTGAGCCTGCTTCTGTTTGCCATCTACTTCCCAAAGTCAAGGCTAATGTCAAAGGCCTGTAGCTCACAAGGTTCACAGATTACTGTAATTTGGGAGGTAGAATAGATCCCCCACTACACTAACATTCTACAAGAGGGTATGACACAAACAAACTACTGGTGGCAAAACCACAGATTAAAACTCAATATGAAGAGATGCATTTCCTTTGGGAAATCATCCACCCAAGTTAATTACTCCATTGATAAAACATCCCTAACAGTTGACTCAATAGTTAGGGATCTGGGAACATTTGTAGGCAGTAACCTGGCCTTCGACAAACAGCCAAGATAGTAAGACAATCATTCTTTGTTGTCCAACTCATAAGCAAGGGTATAACAGGTCCAAAGAAGTTATAGTATCACTTAGCCCTTATGAGACCCATCATTGAGTACAATACCCCCCCCCCCCATGTCATGCAAGCAGAATACAATATCTATCAGCATGAGGGGATATGGTTAAAAGACCACGTTGCTTTGCCAAGGGTGGTCTGCATCTGTCCCCCCACTTGGCTTTCAGGTATTGGCCAAACATGAGTGGGTCCAGTATCTGAAAGCTACCTATGTCTTTTTTGATCATTTCCATGTCAACTAATTTCATGGTTTTGTATATTAAACAAGTCAGTCTAATGGGCTTGTAGTTTTTGGTTCATTTGTTGGTCTACTTTTGTGAAGAGGGATTACCATTGTAGTCTTCCATTCTTGTGGTACAAAGTGTGCTTTGAGGCTATAGTTAGAAAACAACTCATGTGGTCCTGACAAGTTATGCCTCAAGCAAAGTGAGAGTCAAATCCTGTACCAAATGTTTATGAAATAAATACCTTAACCGTTATACCAACTTTCAGCCCCAACATATTTGAAACATATCAGTCATTGCAAAATCCACAAAACATAATTGTTCAACTATGCACTAATCAAAAAGAAAAAAAATAAACAGACATCTGTGAATGAAAAAAAAATAGAAAAAGGAATTCCTAACACCTTTCCAGCCTTTCCAGTTATATTAATAACAGGGAGAATTACATTTAACAATTATATCTTTCACTTATCTTCTCTATTGATGGGAAATATTAGCCAGAGTAGCAGAGTATTTGAACAAGTACAAAATATTAACCAGATGACACGTTAAGAAATTATTTAAATGTTTCTCTACAATAATCATCCCTCTTCATTTCTTGTCAAAAAGAGCTTGATTCTAACATAATTCTAAGAAATGCCTTTCAGTGAGATTCATACTAGGAAATAAACCAAAAATCCAACATTCCCAACACAGAGCAACAAATACTTCAGAAATGACATTCATCTTATTACTGAGGAAAACCCACTATGCATGGACCTTAGGGCAGCTCAAAAACTTGTGCAGACTATCTGCCCTACCCTGGGCACATCTCCGTAATTACCTGCTCATGAGATTCCCATTTTCAGTTGACTGAGTTGTAATATACCATTAGAATAAAATTCTGAATTGATCCTTTTAGTACTCTGTCTACTTTTTCAGTTTGCTTGTAGCTATCCATGCCTGATTCCATTGCCTGTCAGAAAGAAATAACATTCTCTTGTCATTTTCATCTTTTCATCATAACACGCTTAAGAGCTTCAACCCTGGTCTTCCATAAATTGTTATATATCAGTTCTGTCCTGTCTCCTTTCCCTTTTTCCCCTTTCTTTTAGTAAGCAAACAAGTTTGATTCATAGTTGTTCAAGCTTCCAGTAGATACCCTGGGATTCAATAACCCTTTTTTTTCCATTCAGGAATAGTGTAGCAGTTCCTGCACTGAATATGGCAGCCGAGCAATCCAGTAAACAAGGCTGGGAGCATGGATGAGCCTGCTAGCATGGACACCACTGAATTATGTTAACTACTTCATTTGCTGGTGAAAACCATGCAAATGAGGTGGAATTAGCAATTCAGTAAGCAGGCAGTCATCTGTGCAAGAAAAGTGTGAGGTGCAGAAATGTATTCACTTACTAATCGAGTACATTTCTGCAAAAATCAAAAGGAAGGCATGACAGCTCAAAGTAAAGCAAGTATTATAATCAGTAGGCATGCCAATGGCCAAAAATATGGCAACTGGCATGGAAAAGAGTTGCAAAATTATAGAAATCAAAGTTTTTTTTTTAGGCAGATCTTGGACGTTTAAGCATAGGGCAGCGGTGCGCAAATGGGATCATGCCGAAAATAAAAAAAAATATGAAAAGACAATTTTAAGTGAAATCTGCATTTTGCCATTATAGTGTATGGCACGCAGAATCAAAACAATAACAGGTAGCATTGGTTGCTAAGGGGGAAGGCTGTGGAATAGTGGTGTAACCAGGGACTAAGGCAGTGGGGTATGCAAATGAGCAAATTTTACTGAATCACTAAATGGGAGACCATTCCTTGGCTGCACCTAACCGTGTAGGAGCTATAAGATAGTGGTGTAAGCAGGAGAAGCAGCTGACATGAAAAGGGGGTATGTCATGCCGGGTGTAAGCACATCGGAGCTCCACGGTTCCAATTTGAGCTTTGCTAAGCACAGCTAAGCAAGGTGGTGTGTCTGAGGCTGTATTGACTTATTCCATGAAATGAAGAGTGTGTTTGCATCCAAGGGAGGGCCATTTCTACTGCAAAGTGTTTACTTTAGCTAAATGGGTTTGTGCACTGGGTCTAAAACAAAACAAAACAAACAAACAAAAAAAAAAATAACAGAAGTAGCAGGACTGTTCACATTTGGGCACCGGGTTTGCGTGGTGTGCCTCAGGCCTTAAAAGGGGCGGAAATGGGAAGGAAAAAAAATGGAACTAGCAGAATAAAAGCAATCAAGTGCAAATAAAATAGCAAGCAGGTGGAATGTATTATATCCAGCCAAGCATATAGGCAGCATCTGCAGCACAGCACTATAAACTGTGAAAACACCTTTCAGTCTGTTTTTTCCCACAAACTCTGTACCACTGGTGTACACATGCAGGGGAATTTTAACTGACAAAATGTTAGGGGCTGCTGTTACATTGATACATCAGTATGTGCTAGAGGCTGAGGGCGGTGAGGAGGATAATGCTGACAACCTCCCCAGACTGAGAAGAAGGAGAACAGTGTTCAGACCCAGGTAACCTATCAGGGGCTACATGATTTGGAGATAGTAGAGCCCTACAGGCTGGACAGGGACATACTTCAGCAACTCATTGAGCTCTGCCGGCCTCACCTCAGACCCAGAATCAACAGAGGGTAACCCATCCCACTGGATACCAAGGTATGTGTAGCCTTAAGAATACTAGCTACAGGTACTTTCCACAGACCTACTGGGGACATCATGGGGGTCTCACAGGCATCTGCATCCAGGGTACTCCATCAGTTCCTGGATCCTATGCTACCACATGCCGGTGAGCACATTTACATCCCCAACACCCATGAGGAGTGGACCAGGAATATGTGCCTCTTCCACCATGTAGCAGACTACCCAGAGGTACTGGGTGCCATAGACTGCATGCACATCCACATCAAAGCACCACCTGGTGAGTAGGGTAAGGTCCACATAAACCACAAGGACTTCTACTCCACCAACTGCCAGGCCATGTGCAATGCCCACGGCATTACCATGAGTGTGTGTGCTGGCAACCCTGGAAGCTATCGCGACTCCCACATCTGACATTCCTCACAGCTGTATCAGGGAATTGCCGGGGGGACATCACGTATGGCCATCTGGTGGGGGATGCTGGCTATGCACTGGAGCCGTGGATGATGACACCCATCAGAAAGGCACACACAGCCACTCACGAATACCATTATGAGGCACACACACACAAGCAAGGATAATTATAAAGCATGTGTTAGGGATGCTCAAGTCATGGTTCCGCTGCCTTGACATATCTGGTGGAGCCTTGCAGTACTCTCCAGCCACATGTGCACACATGTTCATAGTATGTGCCATGCTACACAATATGATCCTACAGAAACAACTGCAGCAGGAACAGCAGAGGGAAGGGCCACACAGCCCCCCACCATTGCCAAGGTCTACACAGACACAGAGGAACCCAGAGGAGGAACACCTTGAGCCAGCTCCTGTACGCAGATGGAGGCATGCCCAGTATGCCCTGGTCTTGGCAAAGAGGCAATGCATAGCACACACACTGACACTGCAGGCAACCAGCGACTGACACAGTAAAATGGATGACACACACATCACACGACCTGTAACTTACCATGTATAGGCAGTGTACTGCATGCATCCGACATAGGCAGCCCTCAAGCATCATCCACACAAGTGCCACAGGCACAAGGTAAGTCAGTCTTCTTACCACTACATGGATGGATTACTATGTTTTGGTAGCATATCTATGGTAATGTTGCATGCATGCAAGGGAATGGGGAGGCCTACTGAGATAGCAGCTGACAAGTGACAGTTATGTGGGACACCAGGAAATGTTTGCTCAATACAGGCCTCCCCACACTATGCAGTACTACCCAATGTGATAAATCCCACTGCAGTATATGTGGGGGCCAACTAACTGGGAGGGGTCATAGGTCACAGGCATGGATGTCAGTGTGGGGGTCCCATACTCACCCCTCAGCCTCACTCAGCAAGTTAACTGTAGAAAACCATAATAAATGTATGGCAAAGACCCACAAATGGTGACAATGATGAAATACCTACCTACAGACTTACACAGTGACAGCACAGCAGGTCTTGCAGTTGCAGTAAGGCTCTGAAGGGTAAGAAGTCTGAAACTCAAATGTATGTTATTACAATCTGATTTGTGGTCATTAGTGATATGCCTCTAGTCCCCAAGACAGGGCACAATAGTATGATGAATGGAAACAAAATGTAAGCAGATAGCACAGTCTGTGCAAATGTGTACAGTTGATAGGTGTGCCCCCCATATCTCTCAACCTGGAAATATCAAAAATCTGGACAAAGGCCCATGAAAAATAGGTACAAATATGTACACTGATTAACATAATATTTGCATACATAATTATGTAACCCTGCCCACTCCAATGGAATTGCGGGATACCAACATGAAGATTGATGTCACTAAATAATAATAAATAATGGCAGACTTTTGAATTTCAGACTTCATATCCCTCAGAAAATACATAATAAATCAAAACCTATTCTAGCAACTATCTATATAGTTTACAGGAGCAATATTTAAAATCTGTCCCTATTTTTGGGCCTTTGTCCCACCAATATTTTTGACTTTGTCCAGATTTCTTGCTCTGAGCGATTGAGAGGTATGGTGCAGACATACAGAAAAGTAACTGAAAATAATACAAACAACTTAATATCCCATAAGTAAACTGCAGATTTATTAAAACGTGCAAGTTAAAATATTAACTACAACCATAAATGTTGGGAAAATCTATCTGCATAGCTAGAAAGTAACCATATAAAGAGCTAAAAAAAGATATGTGCTTAAAAGTACCTACTGTTAAACAGGAAACCAAAAATAACTTATGGAATTATTTCAGTGTCCAAGCTAAGGACATATTAAAGGTGGTCCTGGCTACCAGTAACTGTAAGTCACCTAACATTCTCACATCTATCTTTTTCATTAAAAAAATGAAGGAATATTTACTAATGGATCTGAAGCCAGGTAAAACAGAGAACCATGGGATCAGTCCAATGTAGAAATGCACTAGTGGAAAGTTTCAGATTTGCAGCAGGCACTAGAGATTAACAATACTGCGAGCAGTTAAAAAAGCCCATCTATTTCTTCACCATCTACCTATCATCTGCGATGGTACACTAAACATTTGCTGTTCATATGGTAGCAGACAAGATCATTACTCTGACATATACACCTATGCAAATGCTACTAAGGTAAACATTTCAGATTTTATAATTTTCAGTGCATTCAATAATGCAATAAATATGGCAGTAATCATTATATTTTTCTCCTTTTTATCATCTGTTAATCAATACTTTCTCCAAGCAGGAATGGTCTAATCCACAAAATAACAAACTGCCATTAAATATCATTCGGATCAAAAACTTGGAAAATTAAAAAAACAAGCGGCATTTAGTACTATACATGGGGAGACTTACCATACAGGTTTCCTGTTGCCTAAAGAAGTCAGCTTTATTATTATAAAGTATGAATTTGCTGAATCCATCTGAAGCTTATACTTTTAAGAATATTTTGTGGTTGGGAACCATCACACACACACACACACACACACACACACACACACACACACACACACACACACACACACACACACACACACACACACACACACACACACACACACACACACCTCAATATAAATAAAATGTTATATACTGCTAGTAAAATGTGAGATGGGGAAAACCTGCAGCCATTACACACACACACCTGCTGTTAAAGTAAAACGGCATCCTACCGAAGCACAGTTTTTCACAGCTGAAAGTTTCTTCTGTTGTAAACACACACCATGTAACATTATATTAAGTAAAATGTGAGCCGGGGAAGGAAAACCTGCAGCCATTACACACACAACTGCTGTTAAAGTAAAATGGCATCCTGCTGAAACAGTTTCTCATAGATGACAGTAAAATGTAGGTTTCCCCTGTTGTAAATACACACACACCACTAATTAAAATGTACATTATCCTGCAGTAGCACAGTTTCTTCTGTTGTAAACACACACACCAATATGTTACGTTAAGTAAAATACTTGGAGAAGGAACTGAGCTGGGGAAAACCTACAACCATAACACATATCACATACACAACTGCTGTTAAACTAAAATGGCATCCTGCACCAAGGCATAAGTAAATAAATAAAATGTTAAAGTAACAGCATCCTGCTGAAGCAGTTTCTCACAGCTGAAAGTAAAAAGGGCAGTTTCTCCTGCAGTAGACACACACACACACACACACACACACACACGCACACACACACACACACACACACACACACACACACACACACACACACACACACACACACACACACACACACACACACCAATAAGTAAAATGCCCCTCAGCCTAAGCCCCCTAAGGCTAACCACCTTTGCCAATACAGTAATCATTTCACATGCCAGCACACCTCAATGCCTTACCAGAGATGGCCTGCATCTGTCACCCCTGGGTTTCCAGGTACTGGCTAAGTCTCTTGCCTTTTCAAGTCTCTTGCCACCACTATAGTGCCTTTTTAGGCAGTGTTCCAAATCACATTGCCAGAATAACAGGTAGACATAAATGCAATCTGAGGGTCATGTTGTTCAACAGTAGACACTTAGCTCTCAAGATGCAGTCACTCAAAGCACTCCTCAAAATAGAGAACATTGACGGTTGTGCTGTAATAGGGAGCTGGTTTACAGCAGCCGACAGCAGCCGTGCGCTAACAGGCTATGACACATTCCAGAGCTGTCAGCCCCAAAACATGGACCTCCATATTCATAACAGATATGCAGACCTCCAGACTAATATCCCAGCATAATGCATCTGAGATACTTCAGGTACAACTAACTTTGAGTAATAGGGCAATCCAGGTCATAGCATGCTATGGGTCCACATCCATGTCCATAGATGTTCGATCCACATTCTTCAAAAGCATGGCATCTATCAAGGTCCAACCCAGCACTGACATAGTAGTAGACTTCAGGTACCCCTCCGTCAACTGGGAAAAGTAGTCAAGAACCAATAGACTGGCCCAACACTTCCCTAAATTCATCAGTTAGAATGCCCTGGACTGGCTTATATTGACCCCCAGTAGAGGATGCGACAACCTTGACCTGTGTTGATTGCTTACATATGGGGTCGTTGTTCAACAAAAGTAGTCATTGCCTACCCGGTCAGATGCAAACATGGTGTAATTACCATTGCAATCCACATCTCATCCACACCCCCCACAAAGGTAACCACCTTGAAAAAACTCTCCAAAGCTGAATTTGAAGTCATAAAAACAGTGGTGGATGACTTCACTGCACCCATGCCAATGGAAAATATCTGCAAGACTGTTGACTTATACACAAATGCACTGTAGAAGCATGTACATGAATGCATGGTACTAGCCATAGCCAACAGAACCAAGACACTGTCCTCCAAACACTGGAAGCCAATGTGATGGCCCCCTGCCATTACTAAAGTGAACAACAAAAGGAAGATACTGTTGCAGAAAAAGGTGGTGTCCCAAGACTGGTAAACCCCCTTATTAGCCTTAACAACAACTTGAGATCCTTCATGGAATCATCAACAGCCAGCTATAAAGGGAGAATTACAATAGACACTGACAACAATCAGAAGAGCCTTTGATAGTTATACCAACAACCTTAACAGCAATATCCACAACTGCTGTGAGTTACTGCACAATGCTAACTCCTATCCTGAGCCAACAGATATTGGCAAATGTCTTGCCAACACATTCAGTGCCAGCTTTACCCCTCACTCCCCCCTAAGGGAACAATCACAATGACAGATGAATGCCAGGCACCCAGCATTACTGCAACCCAGGTTAGACCTGCATTGTCCAGAGGTAAGAATACAGCTTCCATGGGGATCAAACATATCCATGGCTGTGTTCTACATGATGTACAAAGAGACATGGCACCACATCTCTGTACCCTGTTCAGTCACAGCCTCACCTCAGGCTTTGTCCTTCCAAAATGGCGCACTGATACAGTCAGACCTCTCCATAAAGGGGTAGCAATTACAGACCCTGGGTGTTATTGGCCCATTAGCCTGATGAGTTTACAATGTACAGGTATGGACCATATCATCAGGGGCCTGATTGACAAAAATATAGATAATCTCCTAACTCTGAACCCCACACAGTTTGGCTTTGTGAATGGCAGATCATGCCTGCTCAACCTGGTTGAATTCTTTGAATGAGTCACCAGGGATGTGTATGGCGGTAAGGCACTGCATGCAGCCTACCTCGATCTGGCCAAGGCTTTTGATACCATTCCTCAGTCAGGAATTATTGATAAATCCACCAAACTAGGCATTGACCCCTATATCAGTAGGCAGGTTGTAAACTGGTTCACAGAATACACAGTGTGACAGTGGCAAACACCAAGTCAGACTTCCAAGCAGTCACGAGTGGAGTCCCACAGGGATCAGTACTGGGTAATCTCCTGTCCAGCATACTTCTTAGGAGACCAGCTCAACACAGAGGAACTCTGGCTGACCAAGTTCACAGAAGACTGCAGGCTGGGAGCCATCATTAATGCCACAAGTGATGCAGATATCCTACAGAAAAGCCTCACTGAGCCAATGGTGTGGAAACCATGGCCAGAAGCTTAACACCAGAAAATGCATCATCATCCCCTTTGGTAAAACACTCAGTTCCCAGTAAGTACCACATCGATGGGAGCCCAATGAACACTGTAGGCATTATAAGAGATCTGGGGACACAGGTTGACAGCAACTTCTTCAAACACCACATTGCCACTGTGATTAGGAATTCCTATGTTGCACATCGCATTACCAAGGATTTTGCATCCATGATGACAGAGGTAATCATATCTGTCTACTCTTCCCTCGTTAGACCATTCATCAAGTATTATGGCCCATTTGGCATATACCTCACTAGACACCTGCAACAGCTAGGGAGGCCACATAAGTACCTCACAAAGAGGTTTCTAGGCATTAAACACATGTCCTACACAGACAGACTCAGAAGACACCAGATATTTTTATGTCATATCACCTACTAAGAGGCTATCTGTGCTTGACTTACAAAGCCATGTCTGACACAGCTCTTTTAGAAATGCTACATATGAAGGCATCCCAATCCCAATACACCACACATTGCAGAGACTTCTACCTTATTATCACAATGGACACAACATGCTAGTGAGACAGATCCCTCACAAAGTGACTGCACATGCCCTGGAATACAGTTCCCTTACATGTCATGCAAAGCACCTAGCTGACTCTCTTTCATGGGAATCTTGATGAGTGGATGGGTAATAGACAGTTCACCCCAAGGATCACTGCAGTGGCTCTACTTGATTCAGGAACTGGGGAAATAACATCGGGTGGCACAATGGCAATGGCCATTCTATGAGCTAGGCTTGTAAAGGCTCTTGGGCCATCAGCCCACTACACACTTATGAACCTATAAGAGGAATGACATCAGCAGGATTGATACAGTAGGGCAGTAGGTGGGAGACTTATCAAAATAATTTGTCCTACAAACAGACACACTTACACACACACACACACACACACACACACACACACACACACACACACACACACACACACACACACACACACACACACACACACACACACACACACACACACACACACATTTACCAGATGTGACAGTAGAACCTCTACCTCACTAGTTATTTGTACCATAGTGTTACACAGTTATCACGTGCTACAGAGCTTACTGAGCTGACAGCTGGATAAAGGTACTGAGTGGGGAATGACATCAGCAGGACTGATAAAGTAGGGCAGTTGGTGGGAAATATATCAAAATACTTCTGCGTACAAATATACACACTCACACACACACACACACACACACACACACACACACACACACACACACACACACACACACACACACACACACACACACACACATTTGCCAGATGAGAGTAGAACTCCTGCCTAAGTAGTTGTTTCCATTACAGTTTTAGGCATTTAACTGCATGCACTTCTGAGCTTAGTGGGTTAAGAGCTGGCCAAAGTTGCTGATAAAGGGAATGACATCATCTGAACTGATAAAGTGGGGTGGTGGGAAGTGTGGGTGGGAATGGCATAAAACTGTTTCACCTACAATTGAACAAACAAACCCCTCAGTCTTGCACTTACAACTGTCACACACACACAGAGTTGCCAATATTGGGTTTAGAACTACTACCTATCTAGTTACTTGTACAATAGTGTTACGCAGTTATCCCATGTGCTACAGAGCTTACAGGGCTAACAGGTGTCCAATGACACTTCTAAGGTGAATGACACCAGCAGATCTTGTGCAGTTGGGCAATGTGAAGTGTACTGAGTGGAAACAGTCTGCTAATACTTAGACCTACAGAGACACACACATGCAGGTGATGTGATATTAACACCCCAACCTCAGTACTGTTGCATAATAGGGCTCGCCTTTTATACTTGCATGTGCCACTGTTTAACACCAGTATGCCACTGTCCACAGCAGGATATAACTGTATGCCATTCAGGGTATCCATGTGTGTGACCCATCCTACTGTGTCTGTCCCCCTGTGTCTCTCTGTCTATCACTGTCTGTCTCTCACTTCCCCACATCTATGTGTGTGTATGCTTCACATATATAGTTATCTGTTGGCCATATATGTCTGCATGTGTGTCACACACAACAGATGCGGATATATCACATATGGGCCACCTACAGCTAGCTGGGGGTAATCCTGTCTGATGTGTGTGTAGGGACAGTTAAGGTGTACCTAGTTGTCTGTATGCACAGATATATTTATACAATATAGTCATATAGACCAATGTAGGTTCCAACATGTCCTGTGATTCTTTAAGTGTAGGAGCATGCCCAGTGTGACCTTGTATAGTTAGAGTGGGACTCCATTCCAACATGTCCTGTGCTTCTCTAAGTGTACGAACATGCCCAGTGTGACCTTGTATTGTTACAGTGGGACTCCATTCCAGAGATAAGTGTACTCCTGTCCAGTGTTTTGTGTGCTACAGACATACCTCTCAAAAGTACAGAGGACTTTCCTCGGGGTAATGGTTTGTTTTGGCAGACATTTTCTGATACATCTGTATTCTGACAGTGCAATGTATTGTGTCATTACCTAGTGTCAGCCATCCTTAAATCATCACAGTGTTTTACCAGGGGAATACTAGTCGTATGATGTGTAGACTGATTTAATGCCAACAATGTACATTCTTGCCCAAAAAGGCCAGTTGGGAGGTGTGGCTACAGCCAGTTGAGTTATAGTCCAGCAACTTGTTGATATACTGGCTGGGGATCTTCTGCTTCTGTGGTACCTGAGATGTGATATCTTGATGTGGCCATACCTGTCTGCTGTACATTTTTTGGCAGATTGTCCGGGTGTTTGGCTAGATAGTTTGCCCAGTCTGAATAAGCATGTTTTTATGGCAAGTTATTTCAGTATAGTTGAAGAGTGATGTTACAAAATATTGACAAACATTACTGTGTCAGCTTACATAACCTTCAGACAATTTCTGCTACTGCAAACCCCTCACCCTACCAATTTTCTCAGTATGTCAGGGCAATATTTACCACACATGCCTATCATTGTCCCTTTGTTGCACAATTACTGGTTCCCTTGTTCAGACATGTTCTTGTCAGAGGTTTGGTGTTATGGGTGTGGGTACAGACTGCATTGTACTGTGCAGGCATGTCCATTATATACAAAAGCAGACATAAAACAAGGAAAAAAACATATTCACAATGACCACTGGCAACAGTACCAAGAAGCATGATTATTCACAAAAGCCCTAGCACCTCGGCTACACAGCCCTCAAGAAGTCCATTATATGTGTAGTATATTTCACATAGCACTGTGTCTTTCAAGTATGTTAGTAGTAGAGTAATAGGTGCCACTGACATGCATAATCGTTGTCACTGCAGTTATCTGCACATGGCCCTGTGACAGACAGGCTGTACCTAGTACAAGATGACATCCATGAGAATGTGCTGGCCAAATCCTGACAGTACTGAACACACAACATAGCTCATTGACCCTGTATATTGAGAACATGCAACATGTTTTCATGTGTATTGGAACAACCCTACCAATCTGTGTTATGCTGCTATTTCCCTGCAAACATACATGTTACTGCATTTCTGTGGATATATGGGGGAAGGGCACACCTGTCAACTGTAGACATTTGCAGAGACTGTGCTGATATTTGCTTTACATTTTGATTCCATTTACCATAATATTGTGCCCTGTCTTGGGGACTATAGGCATATCAGTAAGTAGCACAGGTGAGATTGTTATGGCATACATTTGCATGTCAGATGTGTTACGCTTCAGAGCCTTACTGCAACTGCAAGACCTGCTGTGCTATGACTGTGTGGCTCTGTAGGGGGTGTGATTCAATATTAATGACATTTCTGGAGCTTTTCCAGACATTTCTCTATGGTTTTCTACAGCTGACTTGCTGTGTGGGTCTGATGGGTGGGTATGGGACCCCACACTGACATCCATGGCTGTGAGCTATGACCATCCCCCCAGTTAGTTGGTCCCACACATATACTGCAGTGGGGTTTGCTACCTTGGGTACTACTGCATAGTGTTGAGAGGTCAGTATTGGGCAGATATGTCCTGGTGTCCCACATCACTGTCAGTTGTCTGCTGCTATCCCAGTTGTCCACCCATTTCCCTTGCATGCATGCAACAATACCATACATATGCTAGCAGAAAAAAAAAGGAAATATGGAAATAAAAGGGGCCACATGGGAATTTGTGGCACCCCAAAATGTTGCCCTCAAAACTGGTATTTACTGAGTAATTCGGTACGGTTGAGGGCTATGCCACCCCCATATTCCCATAGAAATGCAGTAATGTGTATGTTTGCAGGTCAATAGCAGCAGAGCACACATTGACAGGGCTGTCCCAATACACATGATAACTTGTTGCATGTCCACAATATACAGGGGTCAATGAGATATGTATATGTGTGGTTAATACTGTCAGGTTTAGGCTAGCACTTACTCCCGGCTGTCCATATGTGTGACAGGGGGTCACACGTATGGACAGTACACAGCTTGGAGTATCCTACACAGTGCCTACCATATCTCTCAACTGTACAGACCTATTGCAGAATATCCAGAGGTTTGCATCATAACTGTGGTCTGTATAACATGAAATAGTGGTTAACTGGCAATTCACTGGCAAATCACACAAGACTAAGGTCAGAAAATAATGACAGATTGTAGTGTCAGACTGCATACCCATAGAAACATGCATGCTAATGCAAAATCTGTTATTTATTTATTTTATTTCATTTTTATTTTATTTATTTTGCATTTGTTGACCGGGCTGGTCCAGCTGGATATATTTCCATTTTCAGTAGAGGCCCGGGAGAAAAGCTCCACATATAAACCACCACCACACAAAAAATGTTTAGAATAAACAAGAAAAGTATTACAGTTTAAATTATGGGAAGACTATGAGACACACTACATTAATACATAATACACCTACAGATCATTTTACAGTATGAATATCTAGGGCAACCCCAAGACATTATTAAAATACATTTAAATCCTTGGTTATTCTAGTTTACTCCAGACAGTATTTCCAAGGGGTTAAACAGTAACAGTAGAAAAAGGAGGAAGTATAAAGAAATGGCAGGAACACTACCTTCAGGATACATTCATTGCCAAGTAGAAAAGATAGCTAATTGGTGCCTAAGTAGTAGAGATAGCTTATAGGTGCTACTAATTCAGAGGAGTAGACAGGAAAGAGTGGAGGAAAGTAGGAAGTCAATAGATAACAGCAGAATCACCTGTAGTGAATGTTATTGAATCACCTTTCTAGGTTTGTAAAGCCTATACTTAAAAATGGTCCCTACATTTAGGCCTCCATCTCCCAATCACTTATGGCTTTGTCCAGATGTCTGGCTCTCAGAAGCTGAGAGGTATGATGCCTAGTAGGACAACAGGTACCTGAAAGGCAGTGAACTGCCAGTGTATAAAAGGCTGCCACCTTTCTGTGTCAGCACTGACAACATGTCAGTGGCCAACAGCCATACCTCCTACACAAATGCAATTTATAAGCACTTACACAAGTGCATGGATCATGCTATCCCTAATAGAACCAAGATGCTATCCTCCAAAAAAAGAAAGCCAATCTGGTGGTCCTCTGCCATAAACAAACTCTACAACAGAAGAAAGAAACTGCTGCAAAAAAGAGTAAAATCCCATGACTGGAGGAACGCCCTGGTCAAGCTCAGTAAGAAGCTGAGATCCCTCATAAAATCCTCCAAAGCTAGTTACAAAAACAAAATTGCCACTGACTCTAAAGACAACCACAAAGCATTCTACAGCTATGTCAAGAATCTCAATGGCAACACTCAGATCTGCTCTGAGTTACAGCACAATGGCACTAAATATACAGAATCAACTGATATTGCCAACATCCTTGCAGATAAGTTCAGTGCTAACTTTACCCCCCTCTCACCCCCTAGAGGGCCCATCTCTATACCAGAAGAATGCAAAGTTCCTGTAATCATGGCTGCACAGGTAAAAAACACACTCGCCAAAGCCAAGAACACAGCATCCATGGGACCTGACAATATCCCAGGCTGCGTTCTACATGAACTACAGAATGAACTGGCACCCTACCTAAGGGCCATGTTCAGTCATAGCCTCACCTCAGGCTTTGTGCCCACTGAATGATGCACCGTGATGGTTATCCCACTCCACAAAGGGGGAGCCACGACGGATCCCGGGAACTACCGCACCATTAGCCTGACGAGCCTGGTCTGCAAGGCCATGGAATGTATCATCATGGAACTCATAAACAAAGACATTGGAAATCTCTAAACTTTGGACCCTACCCAGTTCAGTTTTGTAAAAGTCAGATCATGTCTCCTAAACCTGATTGACTTCTTTGAAGCAGTCACCAAAGCCATAGATGTGGGTAAGGTGGATCACACAGCTTATCTAGATCTTGCCAAGGCTTTCGACACCATCCCACACTCTGGAATTATAGATAAGCTCACTAAACTAGGTATAAATCCCTATGTCACAAGATGGGTTGCCAACTGGCTCACAGACAGAACCCACACTGTGAAAGTAGCAGACTCCAAATCCGACCTCAAACCTGTGACAAGTGGAGTACCACAGGGTTCAGTCCTGGGTCCTCTCCTGTTTGGTATCTACTTCTCTGAAGTACTGGCTAACACAGAAGGCCTTTGGCTAACAAAGTTTGCAGATGACTGCAAACTAGGAGCCATAATTGAAACTCCTAATGATGTGGACATACTACAAAAGGGCCTCACTGAGGCAGATGCCTGGTGTCAAAGCTATGGCCTGAAGCTCAATGCCAAAAAGTGTATTGTCATCCCCTTTGGTAAAAACTCTGTACCCATGAACTACCACATAACTGGTAGTCTACTTAATGCCAAAAATGTGATGAGACCTTGGGACACAGGTGAACAGTAGTCTCTTCTTTGATAATCACATTGCCACAGTAGTCAGGAAATCCTTCTACATGGCTCACCTCATCACAAAAGGTTTCTCATCCAGAAAAAAAGAGGTCATTGTTCCCTTCTACTCATCACTCATTAGACCCCTTATAGAGTGCAACGCTCCTTTTGGTAAGTACCTCACAAGACATCTACAACAACTGGAAAGGCCACAGAAATACCTCACAAAGATGATTACTGGCCTCAAACAGATGCCCTAAGCAGACCATCTCAAAAAACTCCAGCTTTACTCTGTCGCATATCACCTATTCAGAGGCAATCTCTGCCTAACATACAAAGCTATGTCAAACCCAGAGCTGTTGGACATGCTCCACCTAAAGAAATCCCTCTGAGCTACATGCTCTAGAGACCTAAACCTTATCACCACAATAAACAGAACATGCTGGAGGGATAGATTCCTATCCCAGAGACTTCACATACTCTGGAACAGACTACCTATCTGTGTCAAACAGAGCTCCTCATTAGCACTCTTCAAGAAAAATCTTGATGATTGGATGGGAGATAGGAACTTCACCCTGGAGAACACTTCTGTGTGAATAATATCATAAAGTTAGCCAACAACCATGAGCTGGTGATTTTAGGAGGTGATAAAGGAGGGGGCTGTGGTGGTGCAGGACTGGACACAGTATGACAGGGAAGTTAACAGACAGCTCTTGGATGTCCGATTCTATACCCATTTAAGCATCGACCCCACCCCCTTCTTTAAAAAACAGATTGATCAGTTTTTGTCTTTAGCTTTAGAAGAGGGCATTATCAACAATACCACTAAGTTACATTTGACATTAATGGATCCCAGCCAACAATATATTTATTTTTTACCCAAAATACACAAAATCCCTGCAGTCCCCCAGGTAGACCCATTGTTTCGGGGAGGGGTTCTCTCACTGAACCTCTGTCCCTATTTCTCACTAAATATCTGAAACCATTACTTAAATGTGTAAGAGCCAGAATTAGAGATACCACTGAATTCCTTCAGGTCATTTCTGAAATGCAACTTGAACCGGACTGGTTATTGTGTACACTGGATGTCGTAGCCTTGTATACCAATATTCCACATTGGGCAGGGCTTGAGGCCTTGGAATACTGGCTATACAAAACAGAACTTTACCCGCCCGGGTTCAATACATTTATTACTGGCCTCACGGAATATGTGCTCACTAAGAATGTCTTTTTTATCAAGACAAATGTTTCTTGCAGATACAGGGTACGGCCATGGGAGTATCATTTGCCCCAATATATGCCGATTTGTTCATGGCATATATTGAGGGAACAGATCATCTATGACTGCTCCCACAATCTATTTATGGGAGAGATGGTATTTGGAAGAGATACCTGGATGATTGCTGGTTGGTCTGGAGATTGGATGCTGAATATCTATTGGAGTTCATTAGCTATTTAAATGAGAATAAATAGGGAATAGAATTTATGGATAATTATCACAAAGACAGGATCACCTTTTTGAATGTTTTAGTGATTAGGGCTCCAGATTATACCTTGATCACTGAAGTCTATTGCAAATTCCACGAACATAACTCCCTTCTCCATGCCACCAGCTTTCACCAACCCCCCGTATCTGCAAGAACATACCCAAATCCCAGTTTATGAGGATGAAACACATTTGTTCTGATGAGAGCACATGTGAGCATTTCAGAGATGACCTGGTATCAAGATTCAGGGACAGGGGGTATAAAATGGGACAGGTTCTACAAGTTAGAAACCGTGTGGAAAATATGGAAAAGGAGGACCTCCTTCAATATAAAGAAAAACACAAAGGTGAGGGATTCCCTTTAAGGTTTGTGACTACTTATGGTCGTAATACAGGGGTATTGATGGACAGTGTCCAACACCACTGGAATATACTGCTGGCTGACAATAGATTAAGTGAGATTTTGGGAAACAAATGTCAATTTTCATTTAGGAAAGGAAAAAATTGGCAGCACACTTTAATCATTATAAATATCAGCATGAGAAGGATAAACAGTATGTCCAAGTTGCACTTTCAGGGGACCCCTTAATCAGTTGTTTCCCATGCGGACATTGTGTCCATTGCCCTAGGATTCTTAAAACCAAAAGTTTTAGTAGCCAAAACACTGCTCAGGTCTTTGTTATCACATTTTTTGCAAACTGTCATACCGATTGGGTAACATACCTTGCTGGCTGCAGTTGTTCAGTTTTTACATAGGGAAAACATCGAGGCCTTTGAAATTTAGAATGTCTGAACACTTCAGTGACATTAAACATCATAAACAAACTAGTGCATTATACAAATACACCATACTGCATAAAAATGCTATATTTAGCTTTACAGTGATTGATAGAATAGGGGGGTCCAGATCCCATAAATCTGGTTGGCATAAAATATTAAATACCAAGGGAAAAATGGATCATTAAGTTTGGGGGCTTATTTAATCCTGGACTAAATGAGCAGCTTTAATTGGTCACATGTTTGATTTTTAATTATATATAAGGAGCAATATGTTTAATGCATTCACACTGATGAAGGCTAAGTAACAGTATAGCCAAAACCGGTCTGATTTTTACTCCTTATGTGCTTTTGCTCTAAATAAAAAAGTCTGATTATACTGCCACTGTTTACAGATAAGTATACCACACACTCCCCCATCTGTAGAATTCACTCCCTGTCAACAGCAAGCTAAGTGCCTCAATACCTCTAGTGATGTGCTCCTTGTATACGTGCACGAGAAAGACAAAGACAGTCCTGTGATCCCACGTGTGTCCCTGCTGTACAGGGGCTCTGTGTACTGACATGTGTTAACATGGGCTACACTCTTATATGCATGGGTTATAAGGGCTTCAGGGCCAATACCCTACTAACGTCATAGCAAACCACTAACCTATACACAAATGTCTGTCAGTGGTTTACCACATTACTCTATACTGCACTGCCACTGACATACCCGGAAGTCACAGTGCTATGTGAAATATACTACACATATAATGGACATGTTTGCACAGCAGAATGCACTCTGTACTCACACCCATACCTCCCAACCTCTGACAGCAAGACATCTGCACAAGGTCATAAATAAAAGTGGGACAAATGCACAATGATAGGCATGTGTTGTAAATATTGTCCTTACATAATGAGAAAGTTGGTAGGATGAGGGGTTTTGCATTAGCAGGAACTGTCCAAAGGTTATGAAGTCTGAAACACTAATGTCTGTCATTATTTTGTAATGTCAGTCTTCAATAATATAACTAACTTGTCATAAAAACACAAGTTTATGTAGACTGTATGAAATTCTAGACAAACATCTGGACAATCTGCCAAAAAATGTACAATTGAAAGGTATGGCCACACCAGGATATGACTTCTCAGGCAAGAAGGATACCACACAAGCAGGCAATCCCCAGCCAGTATATCACCAAGTTGCTGGACTGTTTAC
>NC_056729.1:371690065-371712565 GCF_019279795.1 Protopterus annectens | reverse complement strand
CAATAGTGCATCATGGCTAACAAGGTACATACACCTCGATGTGTACCCATAACAACTGCCAGCAGACAGCACCTTACACAGCATGACATTGCTACACTGTACCATAGTCACCCTGTGTATCAGACCCATATCAGCATGTCCGTGCATGGATACCAGGGTTGTGCCACACTTATCATCACATGCACAGGGTGTGATGTTGGATTGCCAGAGGCCTAAACTGGGCCATATGGCTGACACTGTATGTGTGTGTGTGTGTGTGTGTGTGTGTGTGTGTGTGTGTGTGTGTGTGTGTGTGTATGTGTGTGTGTCTAGAGGGTTGATGTTCAACTGGGCAATGCAGAGGAGCTGTGCATGGCTGGTGGTGACTGGACTGGGATAGGAATGTGTGATTATTTGTCTGCACAACAGCAAGCAATGTGGATGCCTCACACAGGGCTATGTTGGACAGCTGTGGACCATACATGGCAGGATGTATGGTTCACTGTTTCCCGGCATGGATGCGGTAACTGGTTCTGCCAGGAGTATCACTGGCACCGCCATGCCCAAGGACAGATGCAGTACTTACTCCCTGACGTAACTGCTGTCTGCTGTATCAGCATCCCTGATTGGGCTGACCAGGACAACATGCCTATGGCCTGCTCTGGTGTAGTGTGGACAGCACCCTTTCAGTAGTGCTGTTGGTACTGCCACTATGGGACTGTGAATGTGCACTGTGACGTGGGATCACAGCTGATCATGTCGCTGACCCACATCCACATGGCCAATGCCCTACTCCCACCACATGCTCAAGCACAGGCATTGCATGGTCAAGCAGTAAAAATATCTCACCCCACTGTCTATCCACAATATAGGCAAGATGACGTATGGCATCACAACTGCTGTGGAATGGCAGGGAGTGCTGCATTCATGACCATGAGCATCTGGCTAGTGTTGCAGTCAGTATGCACCTGTGCCTCCATGACAGAATGTAACAAGTGTCTGGTGACGCATGCCATGCACCTTCAACATGGGCTTGATGGGCAGCAGTCCTCTGTTGAGCACCACTGTCCATCTGCCTGTATTTGACTTCACCTGGTCTCTGCCTATGGCTGGTGTCTACACTCACACTCACCATAATCAACACACTAGCCTGTTCCATGCCACCACCATTAATCTGTCCATTATACATGGCTACTGGGGACTGGGCATTTGTGGGCATACTGACTGTGTGCGCGGACATGATGGGTGAAAGTGGGATACCAAACAATGGCACGGATCCAGGCACCGACAGCCCCACCTGTGCCTCACTATGACCACCATCATCATGGTCATCTGCAAAAACACTGACATCAGGTTGTGAGGGGGAGAGACACCAGTCCCTGTGTTCACCTGCGAGGGAACACAACATATGGAAATTAATACCCTGCAGTATTATGTTTGCTGACACACACACACACACACACACACACACACACACACACACACACACACACACACACACACACACACACACACACACTCACTGTTGGTACAGTCTGGCACAGCTGTGTCACATATGGGCCCTTCAGGGCAGACCTTATGGTAGTTCTGCCTGCCACAATCCATCTCTTTCACTGCTACTGTGAAGCCCACAACAAAGGGTGACAAATCCTACTGTGTGATGGGCCTAGTAGCAGAATGGCAATTGTGGCCAAGACCAAGGCTATTGGAGTGAGCTATACAGTGTCACCAAGTGCATATGCATGTACTGTAAGAGCTGACGTACTCCTATACAGACCACACACAATGACAAGGTGAAACGATATGTGATGATAACTGATGAAGGGACAAGACTGTGCACTATCACTGCAGTACATACACAGTTCAGACTCATGGGGATTTATTTCAGACAACATTGCAGGACAGTCTGCAATACATACAAGAAACATGTAAAGTACTAGGTGCATAGCCACATAAGTTGATACCAGGCTATTGGCCCCGATGCCCTCATAAGCCTGGCCCAGACTTTTTCACATGCCCCTTAGAAGCCAGAACCTGTTTTCCCTGTCCAGCTGGGACACACGTGGGATCCCAGGGGTGTCTCATCCATTTCCCATGCATTTGTCCAGCTTCTTCTTCAAGATGGCTATACACATTCTCAGCTAGACATGGGCAGGGAGTGTATTTTACAGACAGTGTATTGTGTGGGACATTATGCTATCCTGCCAACAAGTACTATACATGTCACAGACCAGGTGAGGGCCTTGTGTGTGTGATGCATGAGTGCAATTTGTCTGACAGATATGCAGAAATGTATCAAGGCTGGTTTGGACATGGCCTTGCATGCCAGACACAAGTCACCTATGATCAGTCTGTATGAGACTGAGTACAGGGAGAGGGCTTTCAGCCTACCTGTATAGGATAGGTGTTGCAGACACTGGATTTTCCTGTTCGGCAACCTCTGTGGTCTCTGCAACCACTGCATTTGCTTGGCAAAGTACATGCCAAAGGAGGAATTGTACTTGGTAGTGCATCTGATAAGGGTGGAGTACAGGGATGTTGTGGCCTCCATGTTCCTGGATGACACACCCATATTAGTGAGGTGGGCCATGTAGACAGCCTTCCGTACAATGGTGCCTACATGTTGGGAGACTGTCATGTTGCTAGCAACCTTGATGCACAAGTCGCCTCACACCTGATTGCATGTTCAGTACTTTATTACTGTCATACTTAGTGTGGATGTCATCTGCCACAGCAGGGAGAATGATGCATCTCCTGGCATTCAGTTTGTGCCAGTGTTTCTTGCATCAGTCATTAACTGGGTGAGGGCCTCTTGGTGGATGCTCACATCAGTAGGGGAATGGAAGACAGCTGCCAGCTTGCAAGCATCTGTAAACCTGGTCAGCCACAAACCACTGCTTTTGTCCTGTACCTCAGATACATATGTCTGAAACTGTAGAGGCCCCCAGACCAATCCTTGGGGTACACTGCTTTGGAAGACTCTACTACAAGAGGTGGGTTACACTACTTTGACTGAGTGGACACTATTATTGAGCCAGTTAGCTACTCATCTGGTAACATACAGGTTGATGCCTAGCTGTATAGGCATATGTATCCTGGCTGCCTAGGGATTATTGTGAGAGAACTGGGTTAGGTGAAGGTAGGCATTGTTCACCATCTTCCCCTCATCCTTGTGTTTGTTGATGATTTCAGAGAAGTCAACCAGGTTTAACAGGCCTGTACTCCTTTGGCATTACCACACTGTGTGGGCTCAGGCATTTTGAGGCTGCCAATGTCCCCTTTCATAATGTCCCTGATATTGCCTTTCATGCCCTTGCAAAGCAGGCTAGTTGTGCATATGATTGTCTGGGTCAGTGGATTGCTCTGCCTTTGCAAATAGAGATGACAGTGGCTGTCCTCTGTGCAGATGGGATGCCACCTGTGCTCAGGCTTTGTTTGACTGCAGTGCATAATGGATCTGACAGCTCATGCCTGTGTTCACATAGGATGCAGACAGGGATGGTATCAGGCCTATGGAGACTTCTGTGAGTTGGTTTTGAGATGACATTACGGACCTGCTTCCTGATGATGAGGGGAGGGGTGCAGGTGCTGTGCATGCTCATGTGTACGAATGGGGGGAATGGGGTGTGATGTTTACACTTCACCTGTCTGCAGCCGGTTGCCTATATCTATGCTGTACATGTATGTGGTGTTATTGGCCACCACTACAGAGCAGATTTGTGTGTTGCCTCTGGGATTGCAAACACATGTGTGGAAAGCCTAGTGATTGGCCTTGGTGGATGTGTCCAATTTGTACACAAAGTTAGCCTTTGAGTAATTTACCTGTGACCTTATTTGCTTGTGTGGTCCAAGGCGACATTGCTTCCAATAAGGCGCCTGTTCCTTCTTGGCCCTGTCCAGCAATTATTTCTAACTATTATGGTATTTGTGTATTGCTGCTGTCCACCACAGACATTTAACCTATCTTAAGGGAGATGATGTTGTCCTGTCAGGTATTGCTGAGTCCATATAGCTATGTAGGTGCCCATATAGTATTGTGTTGCATGCCTGGACACTAGTGATAGTTCCAACTGATGGGACATTGGCTGTGAAGCTACTTCTACCTGCTTTGAGATGATTTATAGTAACTTGTGTAATGTTAATTATATTTAACCCTGATGGGGGGGGTAGTGACCTGAACAGTGATGGCTCTGTGGTCAGATCTTACCAAGGAGGATGACACTGCAAGTGTGCTACACTGGCTACTCATGTTGGTTAGGACCAGGTATAGGATATTTCCACCTGTCACATGGGTGTTGACCGGCTGATCCACAGCACTGCCATTGACAAAGCCGAGGTATCTCTGTGCATTCATGTTCAGGTGGCATAAGTCATGCACACTATGGTTGGGTAGTAGAAGTCACCCAGGAGCAAGGTAGACAATTGAATCCTGACAGATTCCAGCAAGTTCCAACAGGTGTGATGGGTGTCCATAGTCATGGTTGGAGGACTGTAGCTAGCTATGATTTGAGTAGGTGTTTTTTCAACTGTTAACTGCACTCGGGATGTCTCCCATGTGTGATACTGTTTGGCCAGTCTGGAGGTGTGTACGTGTATGATATTGTTCAACACTCCACCTCCTGTGGCTTTGCAGCCCTCCATTTGAGGTCTAAATGTATGATGGGATAAATAACCTGGCAAGGTTATTGTGCTCTCCACAGCTACAAGGTGCCAGTGACTGCACAAATGCTGGCATCCTACAATACAAGGTATGCTTGCATTGACATGGGTTTCAATGCTAAGATACCTAGCTCCTGTTAGAGCAAGATATCTGCACAAAGGCACACATCACTGCTGGGCAAAGGCTGGGAAATAGTGGCACTTTATAAATTTAACTGAAACACACTTAGTTGCCAGCAAAGACTGTCACATTCACAGGTCTTTTCTGCAGAATATGATATCTGACAATCAAATGTATGCTATTATGTTATGACTTCACTCTTTAATGGGTTGCCAGTGATGTGCCAGACAATACACAACTGTATGAGGCATTGACTACAGCTATGAGTCAGACATGTGGTCAGTCTGCAAAACTCAGAACAGTTGTCAGCTAAGGGATCAGAATATAACATACAGTTAAATACACACATCTGCACCTGTTGTGTATTGGTGTTAGCGACAGACATTTGGGAATAATTTGTGGGTAGGGTGATTAATTTCAATGTACATGGGAGCAAAATGCAGCGCTATGTATGCGACAATGATTTTTTAGTGGGACAGATGTCCTTTTTTTTAGTTGAGAGTGGGATGCTGAGGAAGGGCTATAGCTATGTTTGGGAAGGTAGATTTTGCAGGATAGGTAGCATTTGCAGACAGACAAGACACACATGACAGCAGACAGGGGCGGTATATGACACATGAGGGGAGTAAACACCTTGGACGGGTGATCCCCCATGATCCCCCAAATGGATTCAGTGGGACTGAGGTCCCCACCCATGGGCAGTCACCACTGCACTTTCATGGCCCCGAAGGTGGCTATGCTGGGGGCTGGACAAGAGGGGAAGCCTGCCCCTTGAGGTGCCCCAGGTGGCCCTCCATCTGCTGCAGCTCCCCACCCAACTCAGAGTGGATGATGCTGCACATCATACCCCAGAACATTCTGCTGGTGACGGACTCCACTCTGCACCCGTGCCCACGGGGAGACGGGCTCCATCCCTTGAGACGATTCCACCCAGTAGTGGTGCAGGACCATCGGAGGGGGATGTTCCGGGTTGGGTCCCAGACATGCTTGGGCACGGTGCCAGGGCCATATGGGGTGGGACAGGTTGATCCTCAGGGATCTGAATTCCCAAACATGCTATGGTGTTGTGGTTTTCCCAGATATATTGGTTAGCCATGAACAACACATTGCAGAATTAGTTATAACAGTATGCATGGGGGTTCACATTAATCCAAACCAACAGATCTGAAACAGTTGCATAGCAAACAGAACACATGCATAAATGGTAAAACAGTAAGCATTTTAACTCATTAACCCAGCATACCTTCTCAGAGTGCCTTTGTGCTTACAGCTGAGCACTCTCTGAGATGCAGGAAAAGGTATGCTGTTCTACCTGAGTGCCTTCCACAAGCACTGGTAACTTTGTAGTAAAGTTTTAGCTCCACTGTAAAAAATTAAGCTGCAAAAGTACCTGAACTTTGTCAGGTACCTTCTCAACTTAGTTTTCAGTGTGGAGTAATATCAGGTTTATATTTAAATTTTATGAGAAAATTGGCTTGCCATGCACTGTGTATCTGCTTAGGATCACAGCAAGCCAATTCTGTATGTGTTTCAGGAAGCAAGTGGAGGCAGCCAATCAGATTCTTGCAATCCGGGCCGCCACTTGCATGGATCTGTTTCATCTTTTCCATAGAAGAAATGACTGTTTGCAGGTAGGAGTAATTAGCTATATTTTGTTTTATTAGCATTATTTGTCAAGGACAGCAAACCTTTCTAGCCTTGTTACAGAACTTATTTATAGTATGTGTTGTAGCCAAATAAAGGAGTGTGAGCTTGTTCTCTTGGATTTGTAGTTAGGAGTATACAATTCCACTAAACGTTTGGCAAAATCTACATCATTAAATCAGTGAAGAGAAGGGTGTTTAAGTTCGAGCCAGGAAACAAAACATGTGAGTAACAAAGGAGATTGGTGTAGTAGCCGTATTTTTTGGCCTGACTCTGACATGTGCAGTTGTTTCAGCAGAAATAGTAGTAGTAAAATGCTGAGAAATACTGAAACAAATGAACATAGCCCATATTGGTACTGAGTGCAGGCCTTTGTGAGTTTTACAATGAGCACCTGGTCAGAGCAGCCTGTCCAGGGGCTGCTGACAGCCGATGCACCTCTCACCTCACCTGCCCTGCACCCTGCCTCTGTGGGAACCCCAAGTTCCATTGGATTGGCACCAACAGTAGCGACGGTGGTGGTTAACTCATCCAATGGAGCCACAATCTTTCCTGGGCAGACTTCAGCAACATCCGGTGATGGCAAAGTGAGTCCTGCAGGCAGTTTATCAGGGGTGACTGCAGCAGCTCTGCTTTCTGGAGTAGAGAAAAAGGTTATAGGTGAGCGGTCATTGCTTTCACACTGTAAACCATTTTGTTTTGATTAGTTCCATTGATTGAAATTCCGCTTGACATTTGCTGTTAATAATTTTCAGAGCCGGGCTGCTTCATTGATTACTTTTTCTATTTCTGTCACCCTTTCCTGTCCAAATTATGGACCAGTACCTCTCAGAATGTGGAGCAGGTGGGCAAAATGAGGTACATGTACTGACATCTTCAACCAGGAAGTCTCCAGCTTGGTTGAATGTGCTTTTTACAATCTTATATCTTTTGATGAATTATTTGCCATGGATATTATTTAACTGAATGAATGTGTGAGTGTGATGCATGCTTTCAGCGTGGAATACAGACTTTTTTAAACTGTAAAATGGTGAATGAAAAGTATGACTTCCACACTGATGTGTTTAGTGTTGGTGCCTCACCGGTAGGACAGGTTGTAAGAGCATCGACTGGCAGCTGTTAATGAGCTTTCATCATATTTAGTTTATGTGTGGTGGACATAATACAACTTGTTGCTATTGTCCTAGTGCATTTGTAACCATGTGCTAATGTAATTGTTGTTTTCATCTGTAAATGTTCTTTACATTTCCTTATCAACTCTTGATATAAGAACATTGCTCAAACAGGAAAAGATATGAATGGCTTGAAGTCTGCAATAAGCAATTATTGGAGCCACATGTTTTGCAAATACCCCTGGTGCAGTGAATAGACCAAAGAATAAAACAGAAAACTGACGATGTAAGCCAAATACGCACAATTTTAAGAACAGTCAATCTTTTCCAATAGGAACATATAGGCAAGCATGATTTAAGTGTAGTATTAATATGAAACTTAGCAAAGGAATGAGAGTAACCATTGTTTGGAGGTAGAGCATTTTGAACTTGGGTACCTTGACTAAAAGATAGAGAAAAGACTGGTCTAGTACTGGTCTCGAGGTTCCCTCTTTCTTTGGCACCTGACAATTTCCTGTGTAAAAACCTTTCTCGATTGGATCAAAAGGCATGAGCTCTATGACTGCCTTAGTCTAGTTTTGATTGAAAACTGAAGGAAACTGGGAAGTTTGGTTTAGGTTTAGGAGATGGGGTGGAAGGTACATTTTGGCAAGTCAGAATATTAGCAATCTGCCCACTTTAATACAACTTGACTGGCAAGAAAAGTAAATTATTGCTGTAGTTGTAGTAGTAGGAGGATTTTATTCATAGGAGGACCCCCATCCAATACTTTGTGCTGAAGCAGGAGTGTAGGTATCTTGTGGTGTTACGGGTTTTAAGATTTATTATTTGGTTTTCTAATGGTTTTGTTTGCACCCCCACCATGTGTTTCTTTTTTTTTTTTTTTTTTGTTGCTGTGTTCTGTGTTGCTTTTGGTTTGTTTCCTGCATTGGAAACTATTAGCAATTACCTGTCACTTCTCAGTTTGCTTTATTAACAACCTTTTTCCATTTCTGTACATGTTTTTTTCAAAAACAAATGGATTTTTTATTATGCAGAAAGTGGAGATAAATGCACAGATTAAATCATCTCTTTTTTAATGGAGTTCGTGTCCCACTTCTTTCTACATTTTACAAGCTAAATCTTTATGTTTTGAATGCCTTTCTGGCTTTGCCCAAATTTCTTGCACTAAGAGGTTGGAAGGTATGACATTCTACGAAAACATCAACATACTACTTACCTCATGCAAAAGTGCGTAATTCCAGATTATAACCATTAATACCATCACTCATGCTAGCTTCCCTAGTCCACTGAGCCCCACAGTACACTAGACTGAGAGGGGTCATCTATGACACAATCAACAGAATACATATGTACATTGTTATCCTGTGCGAAGAGAGACACGCAATGGTTTAGCGCTATCTGTTACAGCCCTGAGGTTGTCTGGTCCACCAGTAGTTGACCTGACAAATTCTGAAACTGCATTCCATATTTTATAATACCAAAAGGAAAATCCTTTTTTGCCATGCTTGAGAAGTACTTGGAATGATGTTGTGGATAAACTTGACCATAATGTCTTATTTGTGACCTTTCTTTCTTTCTTTCTTTTATACCCAGAAAATGCTTCTTTCGTATTTTCTACCAAAGGTGATTAGGATGCAGTGACTTTACCCTGAGTAGACATTAAATAGTGTCTAACCAGAAACCTTTCATACCCTTCCTGCATTAGATGTGACCCTTACTTTTCTCACTAAAAAGTTCAGTGACATTGTCAGTGTACTTACTTCCCACTTGCTTATCCTCTGAAGTTAAAGCACTGATGTAGCAAAGAAATAAGGCAAGATTGCTTGGGTGAATGTTTCATTTTGGTGCACATACATACCAGTAAATGTTACTAAAGTGTCATTTGATTAAATATTTCATTCTGGCAGTTGCGTGTGCTTCATTTTATTGAACAGGTCATTTGGGGAATGCTTCATTTAGGTGGTTGCACATGCTAGAAAATGTTAATGAAGGGTCATTTGTTGAAATGTCTCGTTTTGGTGATTGTGCATACCTCAGTATTTTACTGAAGGGGTGCTTGGGAGAATGTCTCATGCTGGTGCATGTGTATACCTGGACATACTAATGATGAGGTTGCTTGGGGAAATACTTCATTGTGCATCAGGGAAGTGCTTGTGCATACATGATCAGACTGCTGAAGTGAACACTGGGTAACAGTTCTCATGCAAAATTTAGCTCTGTCCTTCTTTATCCCTCCTAAAACTGATGACTTTTGGAGAACAGGTTATGAAACTGCCCTAAAGGACAATAATTATAGTTATAGACTTATTTTACTTCAGAAAATGTTTAGTAAGTCACATTATCTTATTCAATCAATATCTCAAGTTAATAATACTAATATTTTAAAAGTGTCCTTGGATAAGAGGAACAGTGCTGATAAATATATCCAAACATTCTGAATGTATATTTTGATTAACTCTTTCTTTGTACTGAATAATGTCTGTGTGGTATGAGAGGCTTAGTATTTTATTGGTGATTGTTGGCATTATTCAACCAGATATTTGGGACCATATTTCTGCGTTTTTTACTTATGTGTCTCATTGTAGCCAGAGGGATGGTTAGGTGAGATAACATGAATTACTACTTTTTGGACTAATTCTTACACGGATCAGCCAGATAAGTTTGACATTTCTGCTTGTATTATTCTATTTCTGATTATACTCAGTAGTTGCCTGAGTGAGATAAAGGCTATTACTTGCAGACTACTACCAGCATGGAGCTACCATATATTTTGGGCATACTTCCTGGCTTTGTCAGTCATGTGTAGAATTTAAGTAGGAATTATTCAGATCTTCTCCTAAAATTGATAAGATGTCTGTGCTACATAACAGCTACACAAGGTAATATAATGAATGCCTATTCAACAGGTTATGTGCAGCAGTTATCACCTGTGTCTGAGCATGCATAACTTTGCAGTAATGAAATGCATGTCATTATCACATTAACGATAAATGCAGTTCAAATATAGTACTGAGTCATTATCACTTTTCAGGTATTAATCTCAGCAGCTGTCACTGTTATTCACATAAGCAGAAGTCTTTATCACACCGATGAATGCACAAGCCAGACTTGGGTTTTAGTCTACATGGAGTCATTTCACACCACCCCCAACACTTTCCTTCTGTCATTTTTACAATTTGTTTGATATACAGTAAAGTCACATTTGTGGTTATATGCTTCATATTTTTGAGAGCTGCTGCAATTGAACATTGTATCATGTAGAGATTTCCTGTATCACACAGTCACTATATTACATTACTTCCGTCCTTGATCCCTTCTGAATAGACACATAGAAAGAGAAAAGGTAGAGGTAAGGCAGACTGCTGACACTGAAGGATGTCATGAGACAGTAGTGGTATCAGCAGTCTGAGTGGGTACCCAGCACAAGTATCAGACACATCAGATGCCATCAAGTGCCACTGAAGTCCCATGCCTGCCCAGTGGAGTGGTGGTCATTACCTGGATTTTTCTCCTTATATGTGTCCTGTCTGTAGCCCCTTGTTAGTTTCCACTCATGCAGTATTTCGACTAAGGCAAGAATGTATCTGTTCACAGTGATTTCTGCCTACTGCCAATCTGATGGTGTGTGCATCAGTGGGCATCATATCTAGACACCATGAATCTTAGGAACATGCTGAATGGCAGCAGGGAACTTGGAGACTGTTCAGCTCAGTCCTGCTGGGCTGCTTTCCTGGATATGAATGGTTTCAAGAGTGCCACTCTGATGCCTTCAGCCCCTCCCCAAAAGGCTACCTGCAAAAAGAGAGTCTTGCTGCATCTTTTTCTTTTGTGATGTGCCCTTTCAGTCTCCCTGCACTCTGGTACAGTAAATGTATGTAAGTCAGGGCAGGAAATATTCCATCCTTGATCCCTTATGTCCATTGCTGAATGGACAGATGTCAGGGCAGGAAGTATTGCACTACTTAGGTTATGGAAATTATGACTTTTTTTCATATTCTGGTAAATAACTTTGCTAGGGAGCATGTAATTGTGTTAAGTAATACCTCATTTTGAAGACAGTATCAGTGCGTACAACATGATAAAAGAACTGTGTCTGTGTGCTGTACAAATGTACAGATATCACAGTTTTTTTAGGACTAGGGTTATGGAAATTATGATATTTTTTCATATTTTACTGAATGACTTTGGTAAGGAAAGATGTCAACGTGGTAAGTAATAGCTCATTTTGAATACAGTATCAGTACGTACGATATGGTAAAACAACTGGGTCTGTATGCTGTACACATGTACAGATATCACAGTTTGTTTAGGACTCAGGTTATGGAATGTATGATTTTTTTTTCATATTTTGGTAAATAACTTTGCTAAGGAGCAAGCAATTGTACCGAGTCATACCTCATTTTGAAGATAGTGTTAGTCCTTACAACATGATAAAAGAACTGTCTCTGTATGTTGTACACATGCACAGATATCAGTTGTTTAGGACTAAGGTTATTAAAATTATAATATTTTTCATATTTTAGTGAATGACTTAGCTAAGAAATTATGTCAATGTGCTAAGTAATACCTAATTTTGAAGACAGTATTAATCCTTCCAATGTGGTAAAAGAAATATGGCCTTGCACTGTACACATGTACATATATCACAGTTAGTTTAGGGTTTGCATTGTGGAAATTATGAATTGTTTCATATTTTGGTAAATAACTTTGCAAGGGAACATACCAATGTGCTAAGTAATACCTCATTTTGAAGACAATATTAATATTTCCAACATGGTAAAAGAACTGTGTCTGTATGCTGTACACATGTACAGATATCAAAGTTTGTTTAGGACTTAGCTTATGGAAATTATGATTTTTTTTCATATTTTGGTAAATAACTTTGCCAGGGAACATGTCAGTGTGCCAAGTAATACCTCATTTTGAAGACAGTATTTTACTCATTACAACATGGTAAGAGAACTGTGCCTGTGTGCTGTACACATGTACAGATATCACAGTTTGTTTAATCTTGTAGTATTATGAAAATTATACATTTCCAATACTTCTCATTACTATGGCCATATATTTGCAATGGAGCATGGTGGTGACACAAATGATGCATCATTTTGAAGCTGACATTGAACCACACAACTTGTCCACTTATATGCAGCCTTTGCTATTATTTGTTTATTTATCAGTTATGAGAAATATATTATTAATCATATTTCTGTGAATATCTCATAAAGAACCATCACACAGTAATGATTAAGGTACATTTTAAAGCTGACATTCATACAAATTAAATACAAATTGTATGGGTCTACATGGTACATTGACCAATATATTGTGATTTGTTTTTCCAAAAAGGTAAAAAAATATGCACAATATCAGCATTCATTGGCAAATATTTAATAATGACTTAGATACATACTATCAACATTTACAGTGTTGGAAAGGTCAGTGTCTGCTGAACAACTTTCGCATTTACATTTGTAGTCTAGCTTTTATAGTTAAAGAGTTATGAACATTTGTTTTCTGTATGGTATTGCAAATGGATTTTCTGAAAATGAGCTCAGGCTGCACTGTTGTTCCTATGGCGGAAGTAAGCAGGCAGCATTTTCTGAGCTGCTCTGGAGTGAATGAGTTAACAGCATGCAAGTTACATTGATGGCAACAGGCTACCAATAATGGTATTTGAACAAGGTATGTTAATATGCAACCAATGATATATATGAACAATAACGGAACATATGTCCCAACAATAGTTTTTGAGAACAACATACCAATAGTATATAAATAATGATTAGTGATGCAGATGATGGGTGGGGGGAGAGAATAAAAACTCCATTAGCAAGTGCATCCGCTTCAATTTTTACAACAGTACTGCTCAATACTCTACAGGTCTGCCCTCACTTTACATCTACCTATGGCCCATAGCTTCTGTGGCCCATACATACCTGTGAGACTGTCAGCCTATAATGGTATGGGGCAGACTGGGTGAACTGTGGCTACTTTACTAGAGGGGGCTTTTACATGTCAGGGTTACATACTTGACAAAGAAGGAGTACCCTGCAAATGATGGTGTGTGAATCTGCTACTAGCATAATTCACCTGGATTCTTATCTGTGTCCAAGGTGAATGGCAGCAGTGACCACTAGCTGTGACAGTGTGACACTTGAGAGATATGTATCAGGGAGAGGGAGTGGTGTGTGTACCTATCCTGCTGTCATTTGCAGGCATGGGTTTGGACAGTGGGACAGTTGTACATGGTATATTGTTATACCCTTCAAACAGCTATAACAAACATTTCATTACCTGTAAGACCTGTGGAGAAAATATCAGTTGCCACTATCTGACTGTTTCTACAAATCTTCCAGATTTCTTGAGTATATATATATATATATATATATATATATATATATATATATATATATATATATATATATATACATATCTCAGTACCACTTCCTGGATTTGAACTGTGCTTGGGTGTGCTAAATTGAACTAGAAGGCTGTTTCTCATCACACTGGGCTACTGGGGAACTGCTCTTTCTTGTTTGACTATTTTCTGTCTAATACTCTGTGGGTTAGACAGTCTGACCTTGTAATCCTGAGATTCATGCATGCCAGATAGTTACTGTATTGTGTAGTAATCCTTTGAAATTATATGATCTGGAAAGCAAAGGTTAACACAATGCATTGCAGCAGGGGACACACTATAATACAGTTGAAATTAGTATTCAGGGTTCGGATCTTAGTGCATAACATATGTCATATTTCATGTATATCTTGATTTTTAGCTCCACAAGCTACTGTTTTGCATATTAGCTGATTCTCAGAACAACATCTGATAATTCATGCTGTCAAAGCCATATATTCTGTGCAGAACCTGTGCACATTCTATTTCTACAACAAGAAACCAGAATAAACACAACAGTTACTGGTTTAGCTTTTTATTGCAGTTATATTACACAGTGCTGTACTACTGCATATGCTGTAGATTATTATTAGTCTGGCAAATGTTTCTTTAATCTTTAAACACAGAACACAGTAGGTCCATAGGTTGGTACTAGGCTATCAGCCCTAGGGCCTATACAAGCCTAGCCATAACAATTCCCTGGCTATTTCTTCCCACATTATTTACTTTCCTGGACACCTGTCTAGCAGGGCAACTGACATGATTCCCTGGGGTGAATTTCCTTTCTCCCATCCAATCATTAAGGTTCCTCTTGAAGAGGTCCAAAGATGCACTCTGCTTGACATGTATGGGCAATCTATTCCAGAGTCTGGGGAGTCTCTGGGTCAGGAACCTATCCCTCCAGCATGTTTTGTTTATTGTGATGACAAGGTTTAGATCCCTGGAGCATGTAGCTCTGAGGGATTGGGATTTCTTTAAGTGTAGCATGTCCAACAGCTCTGGATTTGACATGGCCTTGTATGTTAAGCAGAGATCGCCTTTGAGTAGACGATATACGACAGACTATAGCTGGAGTTTTTTAAGGTGGTCAGAGTAGGGCATCTGCTTTAGGCCTGTGATTCTTTTAGTGAGGTATTTCTGAGGTCTTTCCAGTTGCTGCAGATGTCTTGAGAGGTACATACCAAATGGGGTGTTGTATTCTGTAATGGGTCTAATGAGGGATGAGTACAGTGGGACAATGACCTCCTTTTTTCTGGATGAAAAGCCCTTTGTGATGAGGTGTGCCACATAGAAGGATTTCCTGACTGTTGTGGCGATGTGGTTATCAAAGGTGGGACCACTGTCCACCTGTGTCCCTAAGTCTCTTATCACACTTTCTGTGTTTAGTGTACTGCTACCTATATGGTAATTCATGGATACATGTTTTTTTCCCAAAGGGGATAACAATACATTTCTTGGCATTGAGCTTGAGCCCATAGCTCTGGCACCAAGCATCTGTTTCTCTAAGGCCCTTTTGTAGAGTATCCACATCATTTGGGGATTCAATAATGGCTCCCAGTTTGCAGTCATCTGCAAACTTTGTTAGCCAGAGTCCCTTAGTGTTGACCTGTACTTCAGAGAAGTAGATGCCAAACAAGAGCGGCCACAGGACTGAACCCTGAGGTACTCCACTTGTCACTTGTCTGGAGCTGGATTTGGAGTCGGCTACTTTTTCAGTGTGGGTTCTATCAGTAAGCCATTTAGCAACCCATTGGGTGACACAGGGATTAATGCCCAACTTAGTAAGTTTATCTATGATTCCAGAGTGGGGGATGGTGTCAAAGGCCTTGGCAAGGTCTAGATAGGCTGTGTGGACCACCTTACCCTTGTCCATGGCTCTGGAGACTGATTCAAAGAAGTCAATCAGGTTCAGGAGACATTTAGCTTTAGGCCATGGCTCTGGCACCAGTTATCCACAGTAAACAATTTATCCCTTCTTATTTATTTCACAATATACTGACAGGCACATCTGTACTCACCAGCCTGTCAGTGCATCCTTGTCAGTCTGTTGGGATGGGCCTCAATGTTCATAGCCCTCTCTTCTGCAGCTGTAGGGATGAGAAACAAACATTATGCATACCTGTCTAGAATATGGTACAGCTATATTTGAGATACTGACAAACTGCTGGAGCATGCTAGTCCTGAACATCCTGGATCTATTGGGTCAAGAGATCCCTCTTCCTTTGCTTTAGGTCAGCATAATGATGCCATACCTGTTCACCAGTTCAGGAATTCCAGTGGCATTGGTGAGATTGCATGCCAGATGGTCCCAAGCCTCTGCTTTGTACTGAGAGCATGGTACTGGCCCTGCAGCATTCTGTCATCATGATGTTCTACATAGGTTCATAGGTTCATAGGCTGATACTAGGTTATCTGCCCTATGGCATTTATAAGCATAGCCAGAGTGTGTTTGGCTTTCACCACCCTTTTAGATTAGTTGACTGTGCCTCTGTATAGTAGGTCACAGAAGGTAGCCCTTTTAAGGTTAGTTTACTGTACCTCTGTCAAGCAGGGACACAGAAGAGATCCCAGGGGTAAACTTACGATCTCCCATCCACTCGTCAAGATTTCTCTTGAAGTGGGTCAGTGAGGGGCTCTGCCTAACATGGATTGAGATTTTGTTCCAGAGTGAGGGGAGCCGCTGGGATATGAATCTGTCCCTCCAGCATGTCCTATTTATTTCTGTGCTGAGGTTTAAGTCCCTGGAGCATGTAGCTCTAAGGGATTTGGATTTCCTGAGGTGAAGCATGTCCATTAATTCTGGGCTGGACGTGGCTTTATATGTCAGACACAGATCGCCTCTGAGTAGGTGGTACGCAATTGAGTAGAGCTGGAGTTTCTTTAGCTGAACTAGCCCCTTGATCCTCTTGGTGAAGTACTTTTGGGGACTTTCCAGTTGCTGCAGGTGCCGGGTAAGGTACATCCCAAATGGGGCACTGTATTCAATTATGGGCCTGATAAGTGATGAGTAGATGGGCACAATGAACTCTCTTGATGTAGATGTGAATCCTTTCGTGATAAGGTGGGCTATATAGAAGGTCTTTCTAACCACTTTGGCAATGTGATTGTCAAAGGAGAGATTGCTATCTACTTGGGTCCCCAAGTCCCTAATTACTTCTTCCATACTTAATGGATTACCACCTATGTGGTAATTTGTGGGCACTTTGTTTTTCCCGAAGTGGATGACTATGCACTTTTTGGCATTTAGCTTTAGGCCACGGCTCTGGCACCAGTTATCCACCTCTGTGAGACCCTTTTGGAGGATGCTTGTGTCAGCCGGAGAGTCAATTACGGCACCCAGTTTGCAGTCATCTGCGAACTTGGTCAGCCATAGTCCACCCGTGTTAGCCTGTACCTCGGAGAAATATATACCAAACAAGAGAGGTCCCAGGACGGAGCCTTGTGGGATGCCACTTGTAACTGGTTTAGAGTCTGACATGGCACCTGCTATTCTGACCATGTGGGTTCTATCCCTGAGCCAGTTAGCAACCCATCTTGTGACATAGGGGTTGATATTTACGCTGGTGAGCTTATTTATGATGCCCGGGTGGGGTATTGTGTTGAAAGCTTTTGCGAGGTCCAGGTAGGCTGTGTGGACTACTTTCCCTTCATCTATGGCTTTGGCAACTGTTTCAAAGAATTCAACCAGGTTCAAGAGGCAAGATCTGACCTTAACAAAGCTGAATTGGGTAGGATCCAGTGTATGGAGGTTCCCAATGTCTTTGTTTATGATTTCCATGATGATACACTCCATAGCTTTGCAGACCAGGCTAGTCAGGCTTATAGGGTGTTAGTTTCCGGGATCTGTTGTGGCACCACCTTTGTGGAGTGGGACCACTGTTGCTGTACGCCATTCCTTGGGTACATATCCTGTAGTAAGACTGGGATTGAACAGTGACTTTATTTGAGGGTTTAGTTCTTCTTGGAGCTCATGTAAGACACAGCCCAGGACACCGTCTGGTCCCATTGATGCTGTGTTTTTTGCTTTGCAGAGGGCAACTCTCACCTGTGCATCTGTGATCTCAGGAAGGCTACAGTCAGTTGGGATAGACATTTGCTCTTTTGGGGGGGGAGGGGGGAGAAGTTTGCACTGAACCTTTCTGCCAGGATGTTGGCAATGTCTGTGGGTTCAGTGTATTTTTTGTCATTTTGCACTAACTCAGAGCATATCTGGGAGTTGCCTCCCAGGTTTCTGACATAACTAAAGAGGAGTCCAGCAGGGACACTGGACTCCATGATGCCCCAGTGCTGCACCCGAAAGTGCGCTCCCTCTCCAACACCAGACATGTTTCTGCAGAGATCAAACTACAACAGGTTATGGCTGTATTCTCGCCTGCATGGTTTGAATAAGGCCATATTCCTGCCCTTTGCTGTCATTGGACCATTTTGAAAATGCTAAGCTCAGCTAAGCAATGCGCAAATCCACTTAGCTGGGTTGAAGAGTGCTTAAAGGGGTAATTGCTGAGCATTACTTAACAGTGCGCAGATCTGTTTAGCTGAGCTGACTGCTGCTTAGCATTCACATTTAAAATAATGCTTACACTGACTAAGCATAGCTGAGCACTGCTAACCATTGCTCACTTTTCATTTAAAAGTATTAGGATAATGACTTCATTTATCATTACTGACATATTAGAAAGTGTTTATGATTTACTTTACATGACAACCCTTTATGTGCTTTATGTGCTTTCATTACATTACCATACAGTAAGGGAGACTGAGAAAGGTACACATAGGGACAGATTGTAATTATTGGTCTTACAAAGTTAGGAAGTTTGACTGTGGCAAATCATTTGGGGTTTAAGTCAGAACATACTGACAGACACTGGGGTTTCAGACTTCATACCCTTCAGGAAATCTGTGCTAATGCAAACATTTTATTCTATCAACTTTCAGGGTTTGTAAGTGCAATATTTCAAAAGTGTCCCTATTCTTGTGCCTTTGTCCCCCCATGAACTATGGCTTTGTACAGCTTTCTTGCTCTAGGGTGTTTAGAGGTATGTGATGTAGGCATATGGGCATTCTGTGGAAACCCATACAGTGGAGGGCTATGGCTGTATGGCACTTTCACAATGGCAGACATTTGTGTTTCAGTCTTCATACCCATCAGGAAGTCTGTGCTACTGCAAACCTTTTATTCTATCAACTTTCTGGGTTTGTCAGTGCAATATTTAAAAATGTGACCTTATTTTTGTGCCTTATTTATGGCTTTGTACAGCTTTCTTGCTCTAGGAGATTGAGAGTTATGTAAAGCAGGCATTAGGGCATATTGTGGAAACCTGTACAGTTGATGGCTATGGCCGTACAGCACTTTTACAATGCAGGGGGTGCGTGACAGAACCTGTCACACATCCCCTGCATTGTTTCTTGCTCCCCTATCTATTTCAGTGCCCACAGACACTGAAATCCTTTTAAAAAGTGCTGTGCAGCACTTTCTGAGTGCAGGGAGCATGTTAGATGTGTGTGCACTATCTAGACACACCCCAATGCACTCAGTAGTGTCTGTGTCCGTTTAGCCTTAGCAGTGGAACACCTTCATGAATATGCAAGGTGCTCTACTATTAAAGCTATGGCTACACAGACATGAATCACTCTGTGCAGGAATAGCACTATTCATGCATGGAGTTTATTGAATCCAGGGGATAAACCATTCATGCTTGGGTTAATCAAATTTACTACTTACAGTCTTAAAACTTTTTTACTGTTAACCAAATGGGGATATAAGAACAAGCAACCATTTCCCTAGCCCCCTATTTGTCCAGATAATTATGAGTCTGTTAATTATCGAGTTAGCAATCTCTGGGTTAAACCAGATCAGGTCAATGGCTCTTCTCCCCATGTTAAATCCACAGAATGCAGTACTTCTATATATATTTGACTAAGCCATTGTTCAAAAAACGTTACAAATTCCATGTTGGAATGGGTCAACCAGGAATGTATTTACCACAGTGTTATTTACCAGTTGGTGTATAACATACTTTAGTTGAAAAGCAAGGGCATACCTTGCTAAATAGGGAATCCCCAGTCCTCAAAAAATACACGGTGTGTTCTAATGATGCTGAAAACCTTCTGCCTTTTCTCCCCAAAACAGTATCATCCATGTTGCCTTTGAGAAGTTCCCAAATCTGATGGGCTAAACAGAGGAGGATATTTCTAATCATGTAGAGAATGAGTGACAATATCATTACTTTGTCAGGGAAAGAGCTTCCAGATCACCATTCATTCCATTGTCCTCAGTATGACTAATGTTAAGAAATGACACTGTAGTCCTGATACTTTACTAAAGGATTGGAAATATCCATAACTCTCCCAAATACTGCAGATAGATTTGTGCTTAATAGTGTACAATCATCACAAACATGAGAAAAGCTGGGTCTAGGACTGTTGAGTGAAAGCTCATTTCATCAAAATCAAAATGGGCAAGCACACTTTAACAAAAGTGCATTTTCATCGAAAATACACTTTTGCTAAAGTGAGCTAAAAAAAACATGACAGAATGGCTGTTGCTATCGCGGTACAGTGGAGATAAGGGAATATTCCCTTTTCCCCACTGTAGTGTGATCTCAGAGTGAGAATATAATGCAGGGGGACTTGCCCCACTGTATAAACGTGTTTACTGTTTTTTTTTTTTTTTTTTTAAATGTTGTGTTTTGCTTTTTTTTTTTTGCAGACTTTTGCAAAAGTGCTTTTTTGGTGAAAAAACCCTTTCACAGAAGTGTGCTCGACTGTTTCAGTTTTGTTGAAATGTGTCATTGGTAATTGGTCCTAGATCCGAAAAACTTTGGTTGAATTATTCAGCCTAGTTTGGTTGAACTAACACTTTCCCCATCTGGTGGTCTATTTCTTCCATGATCAAAGGAAAGGGGGCAGGGAAGAGCAAGCATTTCTGTCTGGTGCCATGATGCCATCACAAATACCTCCATTAATCAAATCTCTAAAGGACAAGGAGGTGTACCACTTTCTGACCCATTCTAAAAATTGAGCTCCATATTGTCTCAATTGAAGAATTTGACAAAAAAATCCAACTCAACAGAGTCAAAAGATTTTTTTAATGACAAATACTACTATTCTGACCTTAAGCGTCACGCCAGTGTAGGTAGAGGAACACAACAATTTCATACCAGTTGTTTGCATGTAACATGTTTAGTGTGTGGTATTACTGTGTACTTCAACCATCCTCATACATTTTAGAAGAACATCATCGTATGAAAGAAATGTGATGGAATCCATTCTAATGTGCACTGTCACAACTATAAAAGAACATCGTGTATAGCACATGCACTTCCGGCAACGTTTCATACCTTGTGATCTTAAGTAGTCATTATTTCTCAGACTCACTTGTGTTAGTATGTCTGTGATTGTGCAGGCAGGTAATGATGTTGCCAGACAGCTATCTGCATTGTACATCTATGGATGGGTATTCCTAGTACAATGATTTCTGTTCCTTTTTCACACAGAAATACTTTATTTGGTAAGTACAATGCCAGGGGATGACATTTGGCTTTCCCATGAGAACTACTAAGGCTTTTCCTGTGGCGGAAGGATATGAGACTATGCTCTAAATGCTGTTGCCTTAGTAAGGCATGGGTTTGAATCCATGATTATCCACATATTGTGTCTGACTACCATTCTCCTGTCACAGTAATGACTGCATTATGCATCATGTTTGTCTGTACATATCTAGCAGCAAGCAATATTGGTGAGAAGCACACATGTAGCAGCAAAATGTTAAAGAAGTGACAGGCATATATTTCCCTTACAGCAATAAAATTATGTCATGGCTTCAAAGACCAAAATATCGCACATTTGCAGCAACAGTAGCCCTGTGGTGTATTCATTCTTTCCAGTATCATATAGCTTCTGTTATCACATTGTCAGGTGTTCAAAGCCCACATTGGCTGACTGTAATGATTGCATGTCCTAATGTTGTTATGTATGAATGACATTCATAAGTGCTACAATGTGTACAGTTACAGTGGGAGGAACCTTCCCCAGCAGTTTTACCTCATACAAATTACAACACAGTCATACACTATAATGACTTCATATAGGTGGAGTCCCATAACTTGGTTATGACTTCTACTGAGGTACATGTGATTCTAACACATTTGTAGTCGGTGGGCTTACATGGCTTGCTGTTCAATTTCAGCCAAAGTTAAAATTCTATGAATGTGCTGGCAATAAACAAACAACACTGCATGAAGTTATTAGTCTCAGTTTGTATTTATTATTAGTGCAAATAAAATATATGTGTTTGTGTGGTTAACATGCTGTTATGACAGCATTTGCTGTAAAGGCTTTTGATCTTGCACACTGTATCCTGTATTATTTGTGCTCCATTTATAAATGTAGACCTTGAATTACTGCAATATCATCAGTTCTGTACTGTCATTTAACACTTGTGTATTTTAATTGCTATTGTGTTACTGTTTATTATGCACATGTATATAAAACACATGCTTGTCTAAGACATGTGCCAGTGCAATATACTCCCCAATCTATGTTTGTCTAATGACAAAGGTTAAAACATGTCCTTTTCGGCC
>NC_056729.1:371657565-371685065 GCF_019279795.1 Protopterus annectens | reverse complement strand
GGAAGATACTTTATTAAATAGTAGCTGGTAGGATACGGTGTCAAAAGCTTTCGACATATTGAGAAATATGGAAGAAACCAGCTGGCCTTCATTCATGAAGTGATGGATGGTGTTAGCAAAAGTTAGGAGGGGGGTGCTTGTACTATGTTTAGGTCTGAAGCTGTGCTGAGCACTGGAAAGGAGGTTATTGTTTAAGAAGTAGCTAGTGAGTTGGTTGTGGATATATTTTTCTAGGATTTTTGCAAGGGGGGAGAGGATGGCTATGGGGTGATAGTTAGTTCTTTGGAGGGACTACCTTTGTGGAGGGGTAAAATGTGAAAAATTTTCCATAGCAGTGGAACATATTGTTCTTTAATAGAGTGATTAATCAAGACTGAAATGGGGTAAGTGTTAGAAGGAGCAGCAAATTTTAGGAATTAATTTGGGAATTTGTCAGCAACTGAGCAGCAAGGTTTAAGTTTGGTTGAGAGTCTTTGTATAATTAGTTTGTATATATATATATATAGTTTACTATCAAAATCTCAGAAATGACAATTGCGAGTGTGCATATATGCGACCAAAAATGTCATAAAACACATTACCAATCATTCACATAACCGAAAGTAGGAATTAAGGAAAGTCGACAACATAAGAATTTCGACTTTTCTGAAAACACCTATACTTCCAGTTATGTGCTACAAACGTTTTGTAGGGGGGGGCAAGCTTCCCTGCACCCCTCATGTGGGGGCTGTGCCCCCCACTCCCCCTGCTACTTATATATACAAACTCAGAGATTGCTCTACAGTCAAGGAATCGGGAAGTTTTCTGATCCCCACTATAGTGTGATCTCCATTCAAAATAATGAATCCACAAGAGCAAATGTACACTAGCATTTGCTCTTGTGGATTTGTCATTCTGAAAATCAATATTACGACAACTCGGAACATTGCTTTTCTCCTTTCCAGGTCATGTAATGTAACTGATATGCGACATTTTGATGGTAAACCTATAGATATATATATATATATATATATATATATATATATATGTATATATAAATATATATATATATATATATATATATATATATATATATATATGTATATACATATATATATATATACACACACACACACACACACACACATACACACACACACACACACACACACACACATATATATACACATACATATACTGGAGAACATTAACAATGTCTAAGAATGATTATAAAATTTATATTATTTAAGTTATTGCAGTTAAAGTTGAGTAAGGTTGAGAATAAGTTGTTAAACCAGAGGTATATGGATGGAAAAGAGAAGGGATGGGATATGACTTAATATTGAGGGATGTATCTCATAATATTAGATTAAAGGGTAATGGAAGGTTTGTAGAGACTGATGTGGCTACAAATTTTGCTCATTTTTGAAATTATGTCAAATACTACTAAAATCATATTTATTGGACAAGGTTTTTTTGGGGGAAATGCTTAATAATTCAAATAAAAAGCCCTGTATAAATGGTGATTTTGATAATAATATTGAACTATGGAATAACATTAGAAAGGGATGTGGTTTAAGTTATTATTTGGTTTGATTATTAATCTGGTGGTAGTGGAATTTAAGTTTAGAAAAGGGAATTGGGCTTGTCATATAGAATAAATTTATACCACTCCCGTCTTGTTTTTTTATGTGGAGGAAATTATATTAATAGGGAAAGATACTGGCTTAGCTGAACATACAGTTGATATTTTGGATTTGTTAGGTCAAGTGTATTTGAACTGAAAAGCATAAATGTAAGGGCTGTAAGGGTCTGGTTAGAAAAGGAGAGATTTATTTAATTGACAAACGCAGGCAGTGATTAGGAATTAATTTGGGGAATTTGAAAGCTATTTTAATAAGCATGACGAGTGCATTGATGGATGCTATGGGGAATGTAAGTGTTTGGGAAGGCCATGATATACCTTTGAGGGAATAGGTTTAATTGATAAACTTGATTGTGTTAAGCATGTTTATTTATTTAGCAATTGTGCATCCTATTGCAGAACAGCTGGCAGTAGAAGTGATAGTTTTAGTATGTTCTATTTATTTGGTGATCAAAAATGAATATTATTAAAAAGAAAATCATGCTTTTGAAAGAAGTAGGGTACTTTCAAGTGCAAACAGTGTATCACCTATAGATGCATTTCAGAAGGTCTTTATGTATTTTACAGCAGTTAGGTCAAACTGTTTTCATACAACATTAACACCACTGTAATTCTGTTTGGGTGATTTATGTAGCCATTTATTGAAGCTATTCCTTTTTCTGTATAGGAATGGCACACAACATATCTGACAGAATAAAACAGCATGTATATATTATAAACTAAATGTATACAGTGCCATACAGGGTATATAGAACAGAAGATTATTTAAGCATATGTTAAAAATAGAAGTTGAAGTTATGGAATACCTGCAAAGTGAAGGATTTAGTGAAGAATGTCTAACACAGGTTATCTCACAGCTTCATTGAATAAGTCCCCCAAGTAAGGAGAAACAAGAGGAGCACAAGACATGTGAAGAAGAAATATGGGCATGGGAAAGAGAAAGAGATTTAATGTGGTGCAATATTTATGCAAAGGAGAAAGCAAAACTAATCATTACAAAAAGAGCAGCACCAAAGATATTTGAAGAGAAATACAGACAAAGGCATCTGGATATGAAACATTTTATAATATATAAACTAAAAAAAACAGAGGAAAAGTAGAAAAGAGGATTAATAAAGGAGAAGTTAAAAAAGTAGAAATTGAGGTTATGGATTACCTGCAAAGTGAAGGATTTAGTGTAGAAAATCTAACTTTGATAACATCACATCAGGCTAGAGCAATGGATCCCTGAATTAAAGGCAAACCATTGAAGCAGGAAACATCTGATCAGTTGCCATATGAGGATGATACTTTGGATCCTTCCATAGGAAATGGATACAGAAGTTCAGTTGGAATTACACAGCAAGGGAAGGAACACAAAACTGTGGCAACCTTGACACATATAATGTTGTGGAGTGATAGACCAGTGAGTTCCCATATGAAAGAGCAACAGATGTCACAAGATGAAACTGAAGAGAATGTGGCACAGGAACATGTTGTGAAACTTTCTGTAGAAAGCCTACAGGAAATAAAGAACAAAGAATGTGCCCACAGTTTAGAAGGAAATGATTTAAGAGAAGAGTTTCTTGATTTAATACAGATGGACAGACATATTAAGATCAATGAAAGAAATAAACTGCAAAAAGTTAATAAAATGCAGAAAGAAGTTTGGTAAAACAAATGAACATGGTAATTAGGACTGTTCATAAAGATTCATGTAATACAACAGAAATAAATAGGATATATTACTGTGCAGCTAAAGTAATAACAGATACAGTTTTACCACAAAAACACAGGTCAGTAAGGGAAGAGAAGGGGATAAATCAAATGCCATCAGTGAAGTATCAAATAGAGAAAGCTATAAAGCAATTAAGACAAGACGTACTCTATTAGAACAGTATAGAAGAGGGAACATATCAACAAAAATTCTAAGAAAGATAGACATGAAAAAAACTGCACTATATCAAAACAGATCAGGCTCTATCATGTATTGCAAATAATACACTAAAACAATATCAGCACAGACAGAAAGACTTAAAGGATATACAGATAAGTATAAAGGAAAAGTACAAAATAAGCAATTTATTGATGACCCAAAAAAAAGTTTTATAGAGAACTGGGAAACAAGGCAAAAAGAAGTGAAACACCACCAAAAAAAGAAGACATTCAAAAATTTTGGAGAAATAACCATGCAGATCCTTTGCAACATAACAAAGATGCAAAATGGATAAAAGAAGTAAAAGAAAAAATAAAAAGTTCAAATGTACAGGATATGAAATGGGATGAAGTAATGGCTAGAGAGATTAAAACAAAGTTAAGAAAAGCTCCTAATAGGAAAACCCCAGGCCCAGATGAAGGACCTAACTTCTGGCTAAAATTATTAACAACTTTACATGAAGATCTAGAGATGAGTAAGAACTATTTGAATGCAAACCCCAAACAGACACCAGCCTACTTAACAATGAACCTGCAAGCTATTCTAAAAATGATGGACCAATAACTTACCTTCTGACAACATATAAAATCTTTAATGGAAATGATGCAGACAGAGTTTATAGTCTCTTAGAAGAAAACTCAATCATGGCAATAAAACAAAAGGGTAACAAAAGAAAGTCATATGGAGTAAAGGATCATTTGCTGCTAAATAAAGTCATACTCGAAAACTGTAAAAAGGGGAAGAATCTAAGTATGGCATGGATAGACAATAACCAAGCATTTGACAGTGTCCCACATTCATAGATAAAAGTGTGCTTAAAATGTATAATATACACCTTGCCCTGATCAAGTACATTACAGCGACCATAAAACAGTGGCAAACCACTTTGCAGTTAGGCTATGATAAAGGACAAATCATTATTCCAGGGATAAAATTCAAAGGCGGAGATATTCCAGGGCAACTCTTTGTCACTACTGCTGTTTTGTCTTGCCCTTAACCCATTAAGCTGTTTACTTAACAGAATAGGTCATGGCTACAATTTGGCTTCCAGAAAACAAAAAATTATAAAGACTTCTCATTGTTTTGTAGATGATTTAAAACTGTATAGTTCATCAAATGAGGAACTGAAAGCACAACTGTAAGTGGTCAAAACTTTTTCAGATGATATACAAATGTCATTTGGTCTTGATAAATATGCAAAAGCAACCTTTGAAGCAGGAAAGCTGCAGCACCAAGAACACATCAGTTTGTGACATGAATGTCATATAAAACAATTAGAGCAAGTAGGGGTGTATACATATTTGTGAATTGATGAAGGATCAACAATAAAACATGAACAATTGTGAATAAAACTTAGAAAGGAATATTTTAGAAGGCTAAAATTAATACTGAAAGCACAGACATCCAGGATTAATGTCCAAGCTTTACCCAAGTTGCTCTTCCTGTCCTAACTTACAGTTTTGGAGTGATTGACTGAACCCAAAAGGTGTTGGATAGGTGGGACAGGAAAACAAGAAGGATGCTTCATGTTCATAAAATGATTTATAAAAATCAGTGCATACCAAGACTATATATTCTCCATTCTGAAGGAGGTATGGGCCTCCTCAAATTTGATTAGATCTGCAATTGTGGGACTGCATATCCAGCTGCTGACCTCACAAGACCCAAACATAGTGAAAGTTTTGAAACATGAAGAGAGTAAGTCCAAGATGAGTTCCCTGCTTAGTTTAGCAGAAGCATATCAGTGTCAACCAGGAATGGAAATCAAACCGAGAAGATAAAAATCAGGCAGCAACTGAATTTGCCAAAAACAAAGGAAAGAATATAAGGTGAAGGATTAGATGAGAATGCAAGAAATATGGAAAATGCATAAATACAGTTGCAAGTACAGGAAACTCTTGGAACATCCTCATGTTGATCAGGATAGAATACTGGACTGTTTAAGGAGAGCTGAATTTAAACCAAAAGATGAAAGATCAATATTGTCACCCCAAGATAGTGGACTATGTACACGTTGGTTTACAAAGTCCATTGATCATGCAGGAGAAACAGACAAATGCAGGTTGTGTAAAACAGAATTGGAAATAGTTTCATATTTTGTTGCTGGTTGTGATATCCTAACGTCAGAAGGACTGTATACTCATACGAATAATAATGTGGCAAGACTGTAGCATTGGGGATTGTGCAAACATTATAATACTGCAGCAGCTGAAAAACCTTGGAAACATGACCCTCAAAGCATTATAGAAAATTATTAAGTTTATGTCACATGGGATCACCCATTACCAACAGTTTAAAAAACAGATGTGAGAAAACAAGATATAGTACTCCAGTTAAAGAAGACAAAAGTAGCACTAATTATTAAAATTGCTACCCCCACTGACTACAGTGTTTTTGTAGAGAGACACAAAATCATAAAATACCAGGATTTTCAGGCAGAAATGAAGGCAATGTGGAAGAAGGATACCCAGACAGTTCCTATAGTAATAGGAGCAATGGGTCTTATAAAAAGGAATTTACAATCGTACTTAGATATGTTACCAATACATGTAACTCTCTATGAAGTACAGAAGGCGTCATTACTGGGCACATTGCAGGTGCTGCAAAGATCAATTCTGGCTAACATCAAATATTGAAACAGTACTAATTTCATGAACTTTAATCTTACTTTGAATTAGGAATGGGGTCAATTCCCATCATGGCATTAGAAGCCTGAAAGACCTGGAGGAATTAATAGACAGATGCCTTATATAAACACATCAATAATTGTACTATGTGCACTGAGTTTCTTTTTGAAGATGATTTCATGGACACCAGGAAAGTGTTTTAAAAACAAGTTGAGTACCAGTGAAACTAAGTGGCAGGTCTGGATGCAAGCAGATGCATTCTCTGGACTGAATGAAACTGTAAATAAGTGCATTTTAAATTAGAGAAATCAAATAGGAAATGATTTCTGGTTTTTTTTCCCTTTTTATGTTCTTAACACATGCAATGATGTTTTAACCAATTTTAAATGTTTTTTATATGAAATATGAGTTGGTATCAGGTGACTGATGCTCTGTCAGTGACCATGTATTGTATTTAATCCAAATTAAAATAAAATTATTTAATAAACTCATCTTAATTTCATACTTTCCCTGGACTAGGTGTTTTTAAACTGATTTAATAGCCATTATAGTGACTGATCCTTCTTTCTTTTTCAGGACTAATACTGAAACCTACCTTTAGTGATTGGCAAGCAAGTGAGAAAGGGTTGAAATACGTTACTATTGTGGTCCTTATTTTATTTTATTTTATTATTCTGTTGCAGTTATGCATCTTAGATGTACACAGATAACAAAGTAGCTATAATTGCTGGGAATGGATAATTGTTGTGGATGGAAATGACTGACTGCAGATGTTTTCTCATTATTTTGGCTTTGCAGGACTACTGTGATTTTTGTGAAGTAAGCTGGATTAATTTACTATCATGCCCATTTGTGTTAAACAAAGCTAAATTGCATTACTGTGGCCATTTTTTTAATCAAAGACATGTCAGAGGTAAATACAATCAACAAAGTGGCTTTAACTGCTAGATGGGGCTATCTGTGGATAAAAGTAAACAATCCTTTTGTCATTTATTTACTTAAAATGAACATTATTCTAGTTTTACAGGACTAGCCTGAATGTGTACAAATTAAATTGCAAACTTTACTGTGGCTAATATGTTATATGTGACAAAATAGAAACACATTACTGTGGCTGTTATTATTGTTATTATTATTATTATTATTATTATTATTTCTATCATTACTACTACTATATTTTATTTTTACCACAGACAGACATCTGAAGTACATACAGTCAGTAACCTGGCTATAATTGCCTGTTATGATGTCTCTCTGTGAAATGAATTGACATATCATGCAAGCAGCTCCATTCCATGTAGGAACAAATGCCCTTACTGTGACCGAGAGCACTCTTGCTTGATTATCAGTATGAGTGCTGGAGATGGTGCATGCGGAGGATGATAGTGAGAGGCTGATGTAGGTTTGCTCTTCCTTGTGGGATGGAGGAATCCTAACCTAATTCCAATAGCTGTCCAAAAAGCTTGGTAGGATCTTTTCTGCCAAAGCAGGTATAGCACTGAGTCAGAGGATATGAATTCATAGACGTATATATATATATATATATATATATATATATATATATATATATATATATATATATAATGGATGCAGCAATGATACTGCTCACAAGAATGTGGGGGGTTTAAGGGTTAGTGCACACTCTCCCTCATAGAAATATGATGCTGCACAGTGTTCTTAATTACCTCACTGTCCCCAGAGATTGGTAAATATGAGTCCATGGGGGGTAAAGACAGGTCTGGAAGACCCTATGAATGAGGAGAGAAGCTGTTGGAATCTGATGGTCAAATCTAAGAAGGTGGAAAAAAGAAACTGCCTGACTCTGTTGTCATGATAATTTTTAACAGTCAAGTCTGTCTTTTCAGGACAAGTGAACATTTCTGGATAATAAGATGGGATACTTTACTGTGGCCATTTTCATTTGTTACCATTGTCAGTTATCTGAGGGATAGGCAGCAAATAAAGTGGTTGAAATGTATAGGTATGGAGATTATTTCTGGGTAGAACTGAATTACATCTGCTCTTGTTTGATCACTGTTAAATACCACATATTTGATGTGACAAGAGAAGAATCCTACAGTACATCGTGCTTCTTGAAATCAGTGCAATCCAATCATGACTATGGCTAATGTTTATGGAGGCTGCAGTGTATTTAACAGTAACAAATTGGACAAACTTTTTTCATCTTCTAGCACAGTCAAACCTCAACATTGTACTCAGTAAGTGGCTGTCTTTGGTTGGGGACAGTGTGATCATTATTTCTTTAACTTTCTTCACAGTCAAACAGCAGACACGCATAAAGATGTTTTTTACAGGGATACAGGCAAGGAGTCATGTTGTTTATATGTATCTGACAGAATCAAGTTGAAATATTTTGTGTGGCCAAGTATTCATTCATGTTTTCCCAATATGGCATCAGAGGGTACATATAAGCTGTCTGTCTTTTGGGGATATGGCTGAGGAGACATACTGTATATATGAATAGGTACAACTTGAAATATACAACTGTGTCAGTTTATTATTTGTCTTTATTGCAAAAATCTGTGGGGTGCATAGAAGATGAATACACCTTTGGGGGAGACCAAGGAGGCAGGAACTATTTAAATACATGATCTATATATCATTGTAAGCATTTGTCTTCTCATTTTATTTAAAATATTGTTTTTGCCAACTGGGAATATTAAGTCTTGGCACAACTTATTTTTCCTTGAAAGAAAATAAAGCAATATATTTAATTAGTGATGATTTTTCTTCAGGCCGTCACTGGATGAAAAGTTTAGAACAAAGCACACAAATGTATGTCAGTGCATCTAGAACCCCATGTCTTATAGAAGTCTAGCAGCCTGAGACCCACTGTTTAATTCTATTATTTTTCAGCAGTTTTAATCAATTAGGCTAAGCAGAAAATGTAAAGAAAAACAGATAAGTAAGACAAAATGTGGCAAAATGACAAAATAAGTAATCAAGATGATGTGAGAGTCCAGGATAGAGGGGAAGCAAGGGAGAGAAACAAGATAATGTTGTGATAAACATCATATCTGGTATTATAGATTCGTTTAATGCCTTTAATACCTCATGAAATATGCTTACTTTCTGCAATTTAGTAGTTGCAACTTTATATATCCATTTTCTAAGTATGCACAACATAAAGAATAAGTGAGGGATGAGCACATTAAAGAAGTTGGGCTATGCAGTATTGAATGCATACTGACATTCATGACTGCTCAGCACTAGCTTTCCTCTCCATATCTTTTCTTGCTCTAGTATTGTACTGTAGCAGTTACAGATAATGAATTGGTCTTCCTGGCTGTATATACAGTGGCTATGCTCTCAAGATCTTTATTATGAGAGGATTATTCTTACAGACTGCCAAAAGAATAATGCTTGAAGCATGATTACTGTGCTACATGTTGTCCTTCCTGTATAAACTGCTATGATTTTAGTAATGTGTCTGTGCATGTGTGTGTGTGTATGTGTGTGTGTGTGTGTGTGTGTGTGTGTGTGTGTGTGTGTGTGTGTGTGTGTGTGTGTGTGTGTGTGTGTGTGTGTGTGTGTGTGTGTGTGTGTGTGTGTGTGTGTGTGTGTGTGTGTGTGTGTGTGTGTGTATCAATGTGCTGTTTGTATAGAATTATGATTACTCATGACCTTTCATGACCATTTGAGTTCCTCTTACTATCTCATCCCAATTTTAAGAGAGAAAATAATAACAAAAAATATGAGTTTTGAACGATTCTCATTATCTTCCTGTCTCGTCTGCTATTGCCGTTTGTAACATATTAACAAAATCATCAGTCATTGCCTTTATTTACTTATTTTGGCAGATGATCAAATGATGATCAGATGATCCAATGCTATTATACTGTGCTGCTCTAGCTATAATTGTTGGATAACTTGTTTTTGTAGGAACAGAGATAACCTTCTGATATCACTTCTTACAATAATAAGCATTGATGCATAGTGGCAGTTCAGGGTAAGGTCAGAAGTTCAAAAACTGCTTCATTCCACAGAGACTAATAATCAAGTTATACTTGATAAAATATCTTAATGTTATCATATTTCTGCAATGAAAGCATGTCTGTGTACTTGACACTTCAGATTAAATTTTAGGCCAGATAACAGATTTTATAATAAGGACTGGGATGATATATAACAGGCTTGTATTGGAATTATTTGGTCAGCTGTTGTTTTTTGAATGACAGGACACAATAGTGTTTACACATTATTATCTAGATTTTAAACCTAGCAGTATGTCAGATATAATATTGCCATTGGTGTTTACTGAACAGGATATGACTGCTGCTATCTTAAAGTGAAATGAACAGAAATCTGATTCCACTACTAGCCAAATATCCTTTGTGAAGCTGTAAAACAGAGATTTGTATATTCTGGTAGCTGCTATAAAAGGACAGATGTAATGGCAGTTCAGGGAGATAAGTTTTCTATCAGACAATCAAACAGTTTTATGCCAAAGCTATGATTATATATCTGACGTTGCTGAAGCTATGTTTCTAAAGCATGTATTATTAAAAATGTTCTGGTTCGCTTACTAGTCCTCTTTATAAGGTTGATAGGGTCATCTGTTTTATACTATTAATCAAACGTCAACATTGTAAGACTGTAAGCTCAGTAAATCAATTACTGTAGGAAAATTGCATATTAATATGCATTGAGATGAATAGCAATGCTTACATCTTTCATAAATATTGAATTCAGCATCTCTGTTATATGTTGCAATTCAGAATTATTTGTATTTTACCTTTTGAAAGTATCAGTTATGCAAATGTAGTTTACTATCATCATCTTCATCAGAAATGTTATTTTCACATCATATTCTGATGAAAATTAAGAGGTGGAATTGGAGATGACTATAAACATAGAAAACATTTATACTTTCTTCATGAACTAAACCTTGTAAACAATGCTGCTCTATTTGATGAAATCTGTTACTTTAAGACTCACAATGTAAAGTTAACTTGACATTACATGAAATACATTATGTCAATATATTAAATAACTTCTGACCATGAGAAAGAGAGAGAGAGAGAGATAGGGTGTTCTACTATAGATAGCTGAACTGCAAAAAGCTGAGCATTGAAAATATCAAAAAATAATGGCAGAAACACAGAATGGCAAAAATTAACTTCAAGCAATTTTTTTGCAAGGGGGCAGGCATGCAGCCTTCACCACCCATTATGGAGAGCAAGCTCCTCTCCCACACCCATTAGATTATATATAGAAACTCCTTGGTCACACCAACTTGTTAAGAAAGAAATCTCCCAAATGAATGGAATCATTGCAGTGCACATTTATTAATCAAATCAGCAATGATTTATTATGGAAAATGATGACTGCTATTAAATTCCTCATCTTCTTTTTTTTTTTTTGGGGGGGGGGCAAAACACACGAGGAATTCACCACAATTACCTGTAGAGGAGCAGGAGAGAGAGAGAGAGAGAGACTTTGCCTGTTTCAGTATGTGTATTCTACTCTTTCTTGTGCCTCACTCAGGAATGGTTTCATTGATTTATCCCCATCTTCTACTGAGGTGATTTACCACATCATTTCTTAAAATATTAAACTTTTATTTCTCCTTCTTGAAATTTGTGACATTGTTAGTTACTACTTTAGTTTGGTCTGCTTATTTAAATGAATTTACAAGTCATCACAAACATGTTTCCATTAATTACTGACATAACCTATGGAAGCAGTTCCAGATGTAATGATTTTTTTGTATTAATGTATGTTTCATCATAGTTCTTACATTTAGCAGAATTGAAAGTTATGGCATATATTATAATAATATTCTCTTAATGTTTTTTTTTTCACTGAGTCATTGATTTCTAATCCCTAATGCCTCCTATTCAAGTTTGGGTGGACCAAAGCCTACCCTGACACTTGGTAGAAGTAAGGCCTGAGAACGAATTATGGTCAGGGTGTCAGTCCATCAAGCATGTACACAAACAGTTTCTTCTACACAGCACACAGGGGTTTGAATGGAGAGATGATAGGGGTCTAAACAGAGAGATGATAAAATCAGCAAGCAAGGGAGAGCAGTAGTATTGTAGAATTGAATTCATCCTCAAGTCTTGGTGAGTACCTTCATGAAGTGGACCCTGTTTTAAGAAAATCACACCAAGATGATATTGATATATAAACTATATAAACTGTATTTTATATAGCATATAAGTGGACAGATGTAGGCTAAAAAATAAAAAGTGCCCAGTCCTGGTATGGGCATTGGTGCCAGGAGTGAAAAAGATGACAGTGTAGAATCCTAAAGACACAGAAGCATTCTCACAATGGGGCTATGCCAGGATCAGGGGAAGGATGGTCCCCCTGTTGTAAAAGGAGTTAACAGTTCACAAAAAACTGACAGGCCAAAAAGAGCCATGAAGATGACAGAGTAGAGTATTGAGTATAAGAAAGAAATGATGTATTGTTATTGTTATGAAAGAAGCCCAGAATTTCTTGACACAAGATATACAAAAAGATTAAGAGGAAAATTAGAGGAAAAAAAAATACTTGCACAAGAAAAACTGTCAAAAGCTTAAAATTCAAATTTGTGTTCTTTACTAACACAAATTCATGAAAAACGTTATATAGACCAAGAAACTATGGGCTGTTTGGAAAAAGAAGCAACTGAGGAACAGCAAAGATATAAAGAACAAAACCTAGAGATTTTTGAATGGTATAAGAAACAAACATGGGCATGGGAAAAAAGAAAGATCTAATATGGGGTAATATTTATGCAAAGGAGAAAGCCAAAATAATCAATACTGAAAAGCAGCTCCAAAGATATTTGAAGAGAAATATAGGCAAAGGCACCCAGATATGAATATTTCACAATACAAAAAATAAGATCACAATAGGGGAAAGTATATTAGAAGATTAGTAACATAGGCTGTTGTTATGGAATATGTGCACAGTGAAAGATTTAGTGCAGAAAGTTTAACCCAGGCTATGTCACAGCATGATAGAACAATGAGTTCACAATGTAAGGAAAAACAGGTAGAGTGGGAGACATCTGAAGAAGAAATGTGGACATGGGAAATAAAAAGAGATTTAATATGGTGCAATATCTATGCAAAGAAGAAAGAATAACTAATCAATATAAGAAAAGCAGCACCAAAGGTGTTTGAAGAGAAATACAGGCAAAGGCATTTGGATATGGGAAATTTCACACCACAAAAAATAAGAAAACCAAGGGGGAAAGTAGAAAAGAGAATTAGTAATGGAGAAGTTAAAGAAATAGAAACTGAAGTTATGGATTACTGCAAAATACAGGATTTCATATGAAAAAATCCAACTCTGGTAATGTCACAGCATGATGGAACAACGAGTTCCCATATTAAGGAGAAATAGGTGGAACTGGAAGCATTTGTTTACTTACCACATGAAGATGCTCTGGACCCTTCAGTATGAAACCAGCCCAAAGGTTCAGTTGGTGTTGCATAGCAAGGAAAGGAGCAGGAAACCATAGCAACTCTGACACAGTCAATGAAAGGCTGAGTGAGTTCCCATAGGAAAGAGCAATGGATGATGCAGGATGCAGCTGAAGGGAATATTGATAGGAGGATGTTCTGGATTTTTGTGTAGAATACCTCCAGAAACTAGAAAGCAAAGAACGTGCCCACAATTTAGAACAAAGTGATCTAAGTGAAGAGTTGTTTAATTCAATAGAGCAAGATAGACAAGAAAGAAATAGATTACAGCAAGTCAATAGGACCCAGAACTGAAGAAGTCTGATAAATCAAATGAAGACAGTAATCAAGACTGTTCACAGAATTTACTATTATATAACAGAAGTAAATAGAATATATTATTGTGGATCTAAATTAATAACAGATAAAGTCTTACCACAAAAATACAGGACAATAAGGGAAAGGAAGAGAAGAAATCAAATGCCATCATGGAGCTATCGAACAGAGAAAACTATAAAACAGTTAAGACAAGCAGTGTCACTGTTAGAAGAGTTTAGAAGAGGAACAGATCAACAAAAATAATTAGAGAGATAGACATGATAAAAGCACTGGCAGTATTAGAACAGACCAAAATCTATCATATGTGTTGCAAATAAAAAACTAAAAATATCAGCACAGGCAGAAAAAACAAAGAAGATATGCAAATAAATATAAAGGAAAATTACAAAATAAGCAATTTATTGATGACCCAAAAAGGTTTTATTGAGAATTGGGAAACAAAGCAAAAAGAACAGAAGAAACACTACCAAAAAAAGGAAGAAGTAGATAACTTTTAGAGAAGTATCTGTGAAGACCCTGTAGAATATAACAAATTTGCTGAATGAATCGAAATAAAAGAAACAGTATGACATGGAAATGTACAGGATATGAAGTGGGATAAAGTAATGGCCAGCTAAACTGAAACAAAAATAAAAAAATTATTATACACAGACCAAAAAATACCAGAAGAGAATTATTAATAAAAATAACTTCTGCTACTAAAAAAAATAATAAAAAAAATAAAAATAAAATGAGGGAACAAACCCCATGCTTGTATTATTAGCTTTCGTTCCTTTATTGTATCAGAACTTCATTAGACTAAAGAACAGGGCAATGCATTCAAAATATAACTGTACCATAATGCAACATAAATAATAAGAAGGTATCAACCACCAATGAATGTCACTGTTTAGTAAAACAAAACGTAGTATGCAGAACTCCACTTATTAACACAAGTCAATAAAATCACACTGGACAGAATGCATTAACTATTTAGTGCAGGAACAAACTGTATAACAGTCCTGTCAATGAAAGTGGATGATAATGTATTAGAATGTATTAAAAAACTGTTATTGAAGCCATTTAAAAGCATATTTCAAATTCAAAAATATAATTGTACAATAATGCAACATGAATAATAAGAAGGTCTCAACTACCAGTAAATGTCACTGCTTAGTAAAACAAAACTTAGTATGCAGAACTCCACTTATTAACACAACCAATAAAACCACACTTGACAGAATACATTAACTACTAAGTGATGGAACAACCTGTATAACAGTCCTGTGAAAGAGAATGTATGAGAATGTATTAATAGAACTGTCACTGAAGCCATTTAACAGCACATTTCAAATCCAGGGTGTCACTCAGACCTGGAAAAAATTCAGCTCTTAGGCATAACTGCCACTAAAGTTCTCTCACCTGCAATAACCCATCAGAGTCTCCAAAAAAATCATCAACTTGCTCCAAAATAAAAAATAAAATTTGTCAAAATTATGACAATTTACACTATGTTTCCCAAAGGCATTAGTCATGTCCTTGTTTCTTATTGCACTGTTGTGTTCTTTAATTTTGTCACTGAGTTCCCTAATCATCTTCCTTATGTAAAAACAGTAACAAGATGCACAAATGCCACAGTACACAACTATAAAAAATAAGAAAAGATTCTAACTGGAAAACCCCTGGCCCAGACACAGTATGTAACTTCTGGCTAATAAGTATTAAGATCTTTACACGTAGATTTAGCCCTGAGTAAGAACTACTTATACAAGCATCCTGAACAGACAACAACCTGGTTAACAACAGGAAAAATAATATTCATCCTTAAGACTTGAACCTGCAAGCTATCCCAGAAACTATAGACCAATAATTTGCCTTCCGACAATGTATAAACTATATACTGGAAATGATGCCAACAAAGTTTATAGTCATTTAGAAGAAAACTCAATCATGGCTATCGAACAAAAGGGTAACAAAAGAAAGTCATATGGAACAAAGGCTCATATGTTGTTAAATAGTCATAATGGACAATGATAAAAAGGGGAAGAATCTAGGTATGGCTTGGATAGATTACAAAAAAAAAACATTTTCAGCATCCCATATTCATGGATAAAGGAGTGCTTCCAAATGTATAAGATACACCCCACATTGATCAATTATGTTACAGTGGCAGTGACCATGAAACAGTGGCAAACCACTTTCAAGCTAAGCCATGATAAAGGGCAACTTATTATCCCAGTGATAAAACTTCAAAGGGAGATATTACAGGGTGACAACCACCGCTACTCTTTTGTGTTGCATTGTCACCTTAACAGATTATGTCATGGTTACAATTTGGCTACCAGAAAACAATCAAATGTAAAAGCTTCTCATCTTCTATTCACTGATTATTTAAAACTGTATAGTTCATCAGATGAGGAGCTGAAATCACAACTACAAGTGGTCAAAACTTTCTCAGATTATATGAGAATGTTTATTTGGTCTTCATAAATGCTCAAAAGCAACGTTTAAAATGGGAAAGCTACAACACAAAGAAAATATCAGTCTGAGACTGGAATATGATATAAAGGAACTTGAGGGCATGTATAAATATTTCGGAATTAATGAAGGACCCACAATAAAATGTTAACAAATGTCAACAAAACTCAGAAAAGAATATTTTAAACGTCTAATATTAATATCAAAAACAGACCTGACATCTAGGAACAAAGTCCAGGCTATAAAACAATTTCCTCTTCCTGTTCTAACTTATAGTTTTGGGGTGATTCACTAGCCCCAAAAGGTATTTAATCACTTGGACAGGAAGATAAAAAATGCTTCATGCTTATCAAATGATCTACAAAAATCAATGTATACCAAGATTATGTATTCCTAGTTCTGAAGGAGTTATGGGCCTCCTCAAAACTGATTATTCTAGGACCGAATACATATATGCTGACCTCTCCAGATCCAAACATACTGAAAGTTTTAAAACATGAGGGGAAAATATGTCTAAGATGACTTCCCTGTTTAGTTTAGCAGAAACATATTGGTATCAAGTGGGAATAGAAATCAAACCAGAAGTAGATAAAAATCAGGCAGCAACCAAATGTGCCAAAATCAAAAGAACAAATAAGAAGAGAAGGATCAGATGAGAAGGCACGAAATGTGGAAAAGGCATGAATATAGCTGCGGGTACAGAAAAATCTTGGAACAACCTTGTGTGGATCAGGACTGAATGCAGGAATGTTAAGGAGAGGTGAATTTAAACCAAAAGATAAATGGTTAACACTGGTGTCCCAGGATAGCTGACTAAATACACATTGGTTTACAAAGTCCATTGAACAATGTGGGAGGAATGCAGATTCTGTAAAACAGAACTGGACAGAGTCACAAATGTTGTGTGTGATACACAATGGCAGAAGGTCTGTATACTGAAAGGCATACTAATATGACAACACTGTTGCACTTGGAATTGTGCAAACATTATAATATTGAGGTAGCTAAGAATCATTGGAAACAAGAGCCACAAAGTATTATATCACATGGGATCACACATTACCAACAGTTAAACAAACAGATGCGAGAAAACCAGATATATTAGTCCATGAAAAGAAGACAAAAATAACATTGGTCATTGAAACTGCTACACCTGGTGATTATTGTAGCTTAGGTATAGAGAGACAGAAAGACATAAAATACCAGGATTTGCAGGCATGAAGAAGGTCGATGTGGATGAAGGATACCCTGATAGTTTTAAAAGTAGTAGGAGTAATGGGACTCATATAAAGGGTTTACAGTCATTATTTAGATATGTTATGGATATTTGTAACTCTATATACATTGTGGAAGGAGTCATTTTGGGCACATTATGGGTGCTTTAAAGAGCACTTTTGGCTAACATCAAGATTGAAACAATACTAATTTCTCAAGCTTAAATCATACTTTGACTTAGGAATGGGGTCCATTCCCATCCTGGTATTAGAAACACAAAAGAACTGGAGAAAATAAATTGAGAACGCACACAATGTGCAGCCAGGCAGTCTGAAGGATTAGCTCTCAACCTCTTAGAGCAAAAAGTCTGGACAAAGCCTAAAATGATGGGGGACAAATAGGGTCAGGTTTTAATTATTGCTCTTACAAACTTAGAAAGTTTATAGAATAATAGGTTTTCCATTAGAATGAATTTTCTGAAGGATTTGGAGTCTTAAACTCAAATGTTTGTCATTATTTAATGACTTCAATCCTCAGCTATTTGCCATAAAAGTACAGATTTTAGAAGGAACACACCAAAAATATGAAGCAAAAATCTGTACAGTTGAGAGGTATGATTAGCAGTTGCCTTAAGAATAGTTTTGTAATGCAGGATGAAACCAGATTATCTGTTAAAAACCTGCACAGACAAAAAAATGAAATGCGGACTCCACACACAAAGTATCCCAGCTAGGATCTGAACTAAAAAGCAAGGACTGCAATTCAGCAATGCTAAACACCAATTGTTTCAGAAAACTGAAAAATTGCTAAACTTATACCCAATACAAGCATTAGTATAACTTTATTGTAGTCTGCCATATTACAGTTGTATAGTTTTTGTCATCAGTTCAGTATGTTGTGTTCCTTCCACTCACATTTCCAGACTTTAAACATCTTTCTATAGTGTTATGCTCAAGGTATCATTTTCATGCTAGTGAAGTGAAATTTTCCTAGTTATTTTTGAAATTATTGTTCGATATTATTCCTATATCTTTCTTGGGTCTATCAAGATGAAGCATCTCCATTCTACCATATCCAGTGGATACTAAAGGCATTGCAGTATGGTTTGCAGCCTTATTTAAAGGACAACTTTACCTACCAACGTTGTTAACATTGCATACAATTATTTTTTTTCTACCTACACTATCTTGTATATATTATTTAATGCTCAGAGGCTTCCATCAGCTTTTACATTGTTACCTGTTAACTTAATGGAGATAATGGAAGTTTTAGGATTTATTTCCTATTCAAATCTCAAATTGTTTCATAAAGGAACTTGCCTCAACCTGAGTGACCTTTACTACATAGTAGAAATTGCACACTTTTTAGATTCAGTTGCAGATTAATTCATATCACAAGACTGTCTTGATGAGGTCAGCAAAGGACTATAAACTACAAAAGTGAAGCTATTTTCCAGAGTTAATTGCTGAAAAAAAATTTATGTGGAGAACAGGTATGAGGTATAGTATAATGCTACATAAACAAAATGGTAAATATCCTCAATGTTGGCAGCTGATATGTTTTTGGGTCAATATCACTTCATTGAAGTGACACTTCAATGAATGGCATTTAATTGGAAATGCTCTTCATCAAATTACGCTTATGTGGGGGGCTGCACCCCCCACATCCCCCACTAATTATATATGCCAACTCCGAAATCACACAATATTGAGGAAAGAGCAAATTTTCCAGTCCTCACTATACCACAGTCTCAGTATGAACAGTTTGACAAACAGCATGTTTCATGTAAGTACACTGAAAATGCTGTTCATTGAACTGAATTTTTGTTGAACTGATAGGGATGATTTTGTTACACAATGAAGCACAGTGGCAATCCTACAAGTAGATACTTTTGCACTTATTTTCTCTTTGAAATTACAATTTCCAGTCAAGCATATGACCATTTCTCTGCCTTACATTATTACTATCAGTCAAAAATATTATTTTTTATGAGCAACTATTGTCTCCCCTACAGCTGACTGTTGACTCTCCTTGATCACCGGATCTACCTACCTCCTTCCCTGCCTTCCCCTGGTGTAATATTCAATTAAGTGCTGGGGCTAGAGAAGAGATCAAGGATTCCCAAGTATACATCATACAGCAACTGTTGGAACATCTTCCTGGTTATGCTTCCTCCACCATTTTCAGAATGTAACAACACAGGACAGGCTGGCCAGTCCTGCCATGACTGTTTCTCAGACATCCTGAACCCAAATCACCAGGGCCACAGTCAGGGCTTTATCCCTCTATGCCACAATGCTGGCAAGGCAAACAATCTTAATTCATACATTGTGTGTCACCATTTTACAAAATGTGTGCGTTTTTGTGTGTATGTCCACATATGTACATGAGTGAGTGAGTGCATGTGTGTGTGCGTGCATGCATGTCAGCATGACACTGGTGTATTGACTGGTTAAGGAAGTTCCTCCTTTTCACCACTATTGCTCCATCTCAAGGTTAGTACATATTAAGTTGCAGGTTTGTAAGAGCTGCAGGAGAAAAACACTTTTATTTTTTTATTAGAAATGAATGCAGTGTACTTAAGCCATTGATGAGTAGAGGTCTGTGATGGTAGTCCCAACAAAGTTTTGTTCATGGGACTGCCATGCACTCAGATATTCTCTGATTTCATCAAAGCACTGAAAAAGCTGAAGGGTTAAAATTGTGAGCAATATTATCATCCAACAATGATGTAATCAACCAGCAAAAGGACGCAGTTAATGTATGTGCAGAAATGATGTGCAAACTTCACTGGAAGTAAAAATTTAAATCATAGTAAAACCCCTTATCTCCAGCTGGATAGCACAGACATTAAGGCACAGGATTACCAACTAGTAGGCCTGACTTTGAAACCTGACTGGAGAACAACTGGGCAACAGCAGTATCCCTGCAGAAGAAAGGCCTGGAAATCAGCTTCCATTATATGCTACAAACGCCTTATGGGGTCTTGCAATGACTTGATTCTGACTTGCGGGCAATTACTTGCTTTTTAAAATCCCTTATAACTACAGATATGACACTCCTGCCAAATGTACAATTCAAAAATGAAAAATATAGGTTTGGTGGCAAGTTACATCATACTTGATTTCCTTGATAAGCTCCCATAGGTTTCTGAAAATATATCAGTACTGCATTACAAAAACCAAGCTTGAAGACCAGTAAGTCATAAGCTTGGCAATCAAATGTCTGAATCTGAACTGATGAAGAAACACCCTACTGTTTTCAGTAAGTGCCATGGAATTTTTAGCATCTACCTAAACTATCACCAGTATCATTAGATATTTCACACCACAACAACCACAACATGCAGCTCTCTCCTGGAAATAAAAAAAAGAAAATAGCAAAATAAAGGTAATGAACTACAAATCACTAATATGGACTCTGATACTCACAGTGGGCCATTCAAACCCCTCAGTAATATAGCTGGCAGGTGGAATGTATCATAGTCAGCAAATCACACAGGTTGCACCTGCATCACACCAGTATAAAGTATGCAAACACCTTTCAGTCTGTTTTTTCCCACAACCCTGCACCATTGGTGTACACACTTGTGAATTTTAACTGACAAACTGTTAGGGGCTGCTGCTGCTTTGCTACATCTGTACATGCTACAGACTGAGGGTAGTGATGAGGATGATGCTGACAACTGGCCCAGACCGAGGAGGAGAAGAATGTTCAGACCCAGGGTATCCTTTCAGGAGCTACATGAGCTGGAGATAATGGAGCACTACAGGGTGGACAGGGACATACTACAGCAATTCATTGAGCTATGCCGACCTCACCTCAGACCCAGAGCCAACAGAGGGGAACCCATCCCAGTTGAAACAAAGGTATGTGTAGCCTTAAGAATACTAGCTACAGGTACTATCCAAAGACCTACTGTTGACATCATGGGGGTCTTACGGGCATCTGTATCCAGGGTACTCCACCAGTTCCTTGATGTCATGCAAAGACATGTTGGTGAGCACATATATTTCCCCAGCACCCCTGAGGAGAGGACAAGCAATATGCATCTCTTCCACCATGTAGCAAACTACCCGGAGGTACTGAGTGCCATAGACTGCATGCACATCCACATCAAAGCACTACCCGGTGAAGGGGGTAGAGTCTACGTAAACCACAGAGGCTATTGCTCCATCATCTGCCAGGTCATGTGCAAAGCCCAGGGCATTATCATTAATGTGTGTGCTGGCAGCCCTGGCAGTTATCATGACTCCCGCATCTGGCATGCCTCATAGCTGTACCAGGCATTTGCCAGGGGGGCATCCGATATGACCATCTGGTGGGGGATGCTGGCTATGCACTGGAGCCATGGATGATGACACCTATCAGAAATGTACACACACACACACACACACACACACACACACACACACACACACACACACACACACACACACACACACACACACACTGAAGAATGCCATAATGAGGCACATGCACAAACCAGGATCATTGTAGAGCGTGTATTTGGGATGCTCGTCATGGTTCTGCTGCCTTGATATATCTGGTAGAGCCCTGCAGTACTCTCCAACCACATGTGCATACATGTTCATAGTATGTGCCATGCTACACAATATGATCCTTTGGAAACAGCTGCAGCAGGAACATCATAGGGAAGGGCCACACAGCCCCCCACCATTGCCAAGGTCCCCACAGGCACAGAGTGACTTGAAAGAGGAACCCCCCCTGAGACTGCTCCTGTAGGCAGACAGAGGTCCAGGCCTTGGCAAAGAGGCAACGCATAGCACACACACTGACACTGTAGGGACCCATGGACTGACACCTCTCTCTGACTCATGCACACAGTAAAATGGATGCCACAAACATCACACTACCTGTTTCTTACCATGTATAGGCTGTGTACTGCATGCATCTGACAGAGCCAGTCCTCAAGGATTGTCCTCACAACTGATGCAGGCACAAGGTAAATCAGTCTTCTTAACAATAAATGAATGGAGTAATATGTTGTGGTAGCATAGCTATGGTATCGCTGCATTCATGCAAGGGAATGGGGTGGCCTCCTGGGATAGCAGTAGAACACCGACAGCTATGTGGGACAACAGGAAATGTCCGCCTAATACTGGCTTCCCCAGAGTATGCAGTAGTCCCCTAGCTGGCAAATCTCACTACAGTATATGTGGGGGGCTAACTAAGTGGGGGGGTCATAGGTCACATGCATGGATGTCAATGTGGGGCCCCATGCTCACCTCTCAGCCTAACCCAGCAAGTCAGCCATAGAAAACCATAAAGAAATGTCTAGCAAAGGCCCCAAATGGGGACAATGTTGAAATATTCCCCTACAGACTTACACAGTGATATCACAACAGGACTTGCAGTTGCATTAAGGCTCTGAAGGGTAAGAAGTCTGAAACCCAAATGTCTGCCATTACAATCTAACCTGTGGTCTTTAGTGATAAGCCTGCATTTTCCAAGACAGGCATAATACTATGCTACATGGAACCAAAATGTAAAGCCAACATCAGCACAGTCTGTGCGAATGTGTACAGTTGGTAGGTGTGCCCCCCCTCCAACACACCCATGTTCCCATAGAAATGCAATAACATTTATGTTTGTAGGGTAATAGCAGCAGAGCACACATTCCCAGGGCTGTCCCAATCAACTTGATAATTTGTTACATGTCCACAATATGCAGGGGTCTATGAGCTATGTATATGCGTGGTTAATACTGTCAGGATGTGGCCAGCACTTACTCCTGGCTGTTGTGTCTTAGTGGACTAGATACAGCACTGTGGTTGACAGGGTCCATGTGCCAAGAACTGTAGTGCCAACTATTTTGCATGACAACTACACCTACAGTAGGAGTGGTCCACACTGTCCAGATGTCAATATCCATTACTGTAGGAAAGCTGGACAGGTCAGGAACAGGGTCCACACATATGGACAGTACACAGCTCGGTGTAACCCGCACAGTGCCTAGCATATCTCTCAACTGTACAAACGTTTTGCAGAATGTCCAGAGGTTTTCATCATATTTTTGGTCTGTTTATCATGAAATTGTGATTTTCTGGCACATCATTGGAAAATCATGAAAGACTAAAGTGAGAAAATAATGACAGGTTGTAGTTTCAGACTTCATACCATTTAGAAAAATGCATGCTAATGCAAAACCTGTTATTGTATCAACCTTTCTATGTTTGTAAGGCCAGTACTTAAAAATGGTCACTATATGTAGGCCTTTCTCCCCCAATTAGTTATGGCTTTGTCCAGATGTCTGGCTCTAAGAAGTTGAGATGTATGGTGCCTAGTAGGACAGCAGGTACGTGAAGGTAACTGTACTGCCAGGTTATAAAAGGCTGCCACCTTACTGTGTCAGCACTGACAGCATGTCACTGGTCAAGATCTATACCCCTGGAATGACAGGTTGTCACAGAAGGAGTACAAGTATGCCTTGTATATCTGTTCTGCTTGTCCTAACATTGCATTCGCCTGCCAACTATTTGCAAAACAAAAAAAAGTCATGTCAAAACATCAGTGGCAGACAGTGAAGAAGCAGACGTCAAACCCATAAAAGAAAGCAAGCAAATACCAAACTGGTCTCCCAACTGTCTATGTTTGACAGAATAGTATTAACACCCTGTCCCCATGTGTAGGCCTTTGTCTGACTGTCATATATGGGCCTGTCCAGATGTCAGTCTGTGACAGTGTGACAGCTAGGCCAGCATGTAGCCTCATAATAACATAGCAACACAAACTGTCTGAGGACCACAGCAGATGTAGGGGTGTAATGATGGACAATCTGCTAAACAGGTACACTCAGAGGTGTGAAGTCCATAACCTTGTGTGTGATTTTATGGCATTTACCTCACTCATACCAGAATTACAAATACATAACAGCAGCCACTGTGGACAAAGAGACACACATAAGGGGAGGGGAACCACTGGCCAGACAAATGGAGAATGTGCGCACCAGAACAAATTGAGCAGTAACATAGGTGCCATGCAGTGTATGGAGTCAGTAAACATCACCTGCAAATACACAACACACACCCATGCGAGTGGAGGTCCGCGACAAAATAAAAACCCAAACAAAGGACACCTCAAAGGCAAAAACACATGAGAACTCCACAAACCTACACACCACAGACCATGCATTGTCCACACACCAGGGTCTTGTAAACACTAAGGTCTTACCATACACCCAACATATTACTCATAGAAGACTCCACTGTAAGACACACAGATGTGCCTTTCACCAGCTAGGATAAAGAGAAAGTCAAGGTTACTTGTTTGTCAGGTGCCATAATCTGCCATATCACACATGCACTCAAGTCACCCTACAACACTCTGGCCTGGTCCATGGGGGTGTGAACAATGTCAGATGTACCTCCCTCGACTATAGAAAGACAGACATGATTCAGCTTTGCTGAATATGAGTCCCATGCAGCTATGTCCCTAGCCTTAAGCAGCATTCTGCGGTCACCCAGAAAATGATTGTCAGTAACACTTGGCTCACATACTGGTGTCATCCCAGGGGAATCCACTGCCTGGTAGCCTGGGAACATATGATCGACAGACCACACTGCTTTGCTAGAGATGGCCTGTATCTGTCTCACTTGGCCTTCAGGCTTCTGGCAATGGCCTTTGCCTCCCACATAGTGCATTTGTAGGGAAAGTCATGGGGTCCATAATATCAACATAAAACACTCAACAAAACACAAATTAAAGGCCATGCCGCTAAATGCTAGGAGTCTAAACAAGAAAATGCACTCATTGCAAGCAGTCATAACCCTGGAAGATGGTGACATTTGTGCACTCACAGAAACCTGGCCCACAGCCAAGGAGAGAAACCCATCCTTACCTGATCACTCATCCTATCACACAGCCAGACCACAAAATGTGGGCAGCAAAGCCTAAGGAGGTGGAGTATAAATATGTATTAGACAGACACACACCTCCATGCTGGTCAGTCTGACACACACAAGACACTCCAAGTGCAGTCAACTGTTGACAAGACCCCCTATGCAAATTATACGTAGCTACAGGCCAACATATCTGACTCAGGACACCCACCCCACATATCTGGCCCTCCACAAATCTATCAAGATTCCACCCATTACCCTGATCCTGGCTGACTTAAATTACCCAACCATTGACTGGAAATCCAACCATGCCAGAACAGAAATGCACAGAGATTCCCCCATCTTATCAATGCTACATCCTTAGGACAGCCACTTGATACTCCCACAAGATGTGATACCTATGTCGGACTTGGCAGTAACCAACATGATCAACCACTGCAGCACCCCTACTGTATCATCTTCTCTGGCAAGATCCAACAGAAAAGCAGTCATGTGTCATATCACCATCTCTTCTGACCCCTCTCTATCCATGGTAAAAGGAAAATGTCCCACAAGCTGATCACAACCATCAGCGGGATGGTATAAGCAGTTGAACAGCCCCCTACCCCACTAGAGGAACAGGCACCAACTTCCGAACGTACACAAAACTACTATGCCAACATATATAGAGAGATGCATGGAATCAGGAATACCTGACAGGACAACATCACCATCTGCAAGGGAGAGTAAACCTGTCTGCAAATATCTGCAATAAAGGAACTATATAACAAAAATATAACATTGCTGTCCAGGACCGTGAGCAGGTACACAATTGGAAGTAATCACCCCTTTGCCTGAACAAGCAATTAAGAGCACCAGTGATATCCACTAAAGGCAACAATGAGACCAAATTGCCCACATCTAAGACAGACAATCATAGGGCCTTCCTCACATATGTCTGTATTCCCAAAGGAAGCTCCCAGATCTGTGCAGAACTGGTGGTCAAGGATACCACATACACAAATGCTGTAGATATAGCCAGTCCACTGGATAACAGATTCAGTGGGAATGTCTCCTGTCTGCCCCCCTTTCAGGAAAGCAGGACTCCCCCAGTACCTGAACACCCAACCCTTATCACTAGGGAACAGGGCATCACTGCCTATCAAAGTCAAGAAGACAGCCTCAATGGGACCTGAATACATCCCAGGCTGCAACCTACATGAACCCAGGCATGAACTGGCAGCATCATTATGCACTCTACACACCCAAATCCTGAGTACTGTCTTTGTCACAGCTGAGTGGTGGACAGCCACTGTCATCTCTTTATGCCAAGGTGGAGTGTTCACTGATCCAGGAAATGAAAGACCCATCAGCCTAACTAGCATGAACCACAAGGCCATGCAATGGATTATCATGGAGCTCATTAACAAGAACATTGGTGAAATCCAAATACATTAACCTACACAGTCTGAAATTCTCAGGGGAGATATGTCAGTGATCTCTGGACGACTTCCCTGAGGCAGCCAACAAAGGTATGGATGAGGGAAAGATGGTGCACTCGAGCCATCTTGACATGGCCAAAGCCTTACACACTATTCCCACTTGACCATAGTACAAGAACTCTGTCAACTAGGCAGCAATTCATATGCTACCAGATGGGTAGCAAACTGGTTCATTGATAGAACACACATAATCATAATAGGGGTAGCCAACTCAAACAGTGCACCCGTAATGAGTGGCATACCCCAGGGATTGGTCTGGAAGCCTCTGGTGTACAGGATATACTTCCCTGAGGTTCAGGCCAAAAACACTGGCTTATGGCTGAACATGTTGGCAGATGACTGCAAGCTGGGAACAGTCATCAATACCCAAAGTGATGTGGACGTCCTACAAGAGGGTCTCACCAAAACAAATGACTGATGCCAGAAACATGGCCTCAAGCTGAATGCCTGCAGATGCATCATCATCTCCTTTGGAGAGACTGATGTCCTCACATAGTATCACATTAAAAACAATGCTTTATATACACAATCACTAGTGAGGCATTTGGCCACCCAAGTT